>NC_077224.1:33278815-33517301 GCF_024763615.1 Phlebotomus papatasi
ATTGCCAGACAGTGGAAAAGAAACAAGTCCAATTGAATTAAATAGCAGATCAATAATCATTAATAAAAATTATCCATTAGTGACGTCTAAGCATCTTCTATATGTGTTGTGCTGTTTGAAAAGAAAATATTACGTGATCAACATTTTGATTGAATAAGAGGAATGCCTGAGAGTGCTTTCAGCAACATTAATAAACAATATATGCACATTTAGAAATGTATGAATTATATTAATATAATAATTTAAATATCAAGAAGGTGTAATTATCTTTTCAATTGAATGGTATGATTTTAAGATGACATTTTTGGAAAAAGCAATCATTTTGGACTGACGCAATTTAATCATCCTCTATATTTTCTGTTCGATTTGAATTTTAAAATTATATTTTTATGGTTATTGTCTCTGGGAAATACAGAATCATTGTCGATTCTAACTCAAATTCAAGTCATTGCATAAATGTTGCTTTACCAATTAGAACTCAATCTGACTTTTTCTTTAAAGATGTTCTTTAAACGAAAATGTATCAATATAGTTTATAAAAAAATAAGCTGTCATATTATTGACTAATGAGAGTAATTAATTATAGTCTTAAACTTAGGGGAGGCCACTAAAATGCTGTAGGTTATAGCCCTGTTTTTGGCTTCTATTTAGCTTCAGGATCGCAGAAAAAACAAGGACCGCTTCTCCACAAACCTTAAATCCAATGTTTTACAACTATCATCGCTTGATCGGCAATTGCAGCAACTTCCTCATCACCTATATCAGCAATCCTTCTAGTAATGATTCTTGATGATGATTTTTGATAGCACAGACTGATTTATGATTTAGGTGATGTGTAAATTACTACTAAGCCACAACATATGTAAACCCTAAAACTGATGAATATTGCCGTTTCCTTAAGTTCGAATCATAAAATGCTAATATTAGAATAAATATACACTGAGAGAAATCCGAAAAAGTTAAAATAACATTCCGGAAATGTTAATTTTACCCTGCAGTATTGATCCAAAATCTGTGTAAATATTACACTTTTTAGGTGTATTAGGGGTTAAACTTACCCTTTTTCATGTTAATTTTACCTTTAAAAAGGTGTAAAATTAACATTAAAAAATGTTGATATATTTTTACACCTAAAAAATGTTAAAGTTCTGAGGAAAAAAAGTTAATCGCACCCTCTTTTTTTTCTCAGTGTAATAATCATGCCAAAAGTGGTTCATTTTTGCAAAAAATTAGAGAAAAGTGCCATTCATAAAGAAAGTTCCATTAGAATTTACATTACTTTATGGAAATTCACCTTGAAGAATTGCACTTGAACTCGTTTACCGTATACTTGTGATTTTTGTATGTTTTACTTTAGAAAGAAATCCAACTAAACTGTAAGAAAATATCAGCAAACTTTTTTTACATATTCCAAATATTCAAAAGAAGCTTTTACATGAATATATTCTAAAGTAGAAATTGATTAGGGGAATGTAGGCATGGTTCGCACAGAGTGAACCTTAAAACGATGTGAATTTTCGCTTTGTTTGTAAGGATCTAACTTACAATTTCTCATGTCGTCTCATGAACTTAATAATTAAATATCTTATGGCTGAGAAATGACGAACTACCTCTTTGTAAACAAATACAAAATTTGCGTTGTTTGAAGGTTCACCTCTGCGAACCATGCCAACATTCCCCTATCTAAGAACTTGAAACAGAATATCATAGAACGGATATTCTTTTTCTCGAGCTCTTCAGAAAATTGAAAAATTTGCAATCAGCATCTACTATCCATAATATTCTGGCTAAAACTTTTTCTTCTATTTCAAAGCAAAATGTGTTTTTTAAGTTATTTTTGAAAAACTCTTTTTGAAAAGAATAACTTTAACTAGTTTAGAAAAGGGTAAAAAAGCAAACTGAGGACACTGGGCTGAATAAATGTCACTTATTTAGTGCAGAATTTGACTTCGAATGGTTATTTTTAATGAAAGAATATTTGAAAGGAAAACTCGAAACACGTTAAAATAAATATTGGTTCGTATTCACTGAATCCAAATCTTTCTGAAAACGCTCACAATACATAAATTTTGAAAAAAAATGTTAGAAAAAATTGAAATGTCCTGTGACATAAATATTTTTAAAGAATCGGCGAAAAATTTAATATTTCTTAAACTTTGGGTATGTGTAAAGAGGTTATCTTGTATTTTGGAAGATATCAAATTTTGAAATTTTCATCTTGTCATATAATACCTCATGTTCCCCTATATATATCTCCCCCTTTGCATTTAATTTTTATCTATAGAAAAAACTTTCTTGTCACTTAAATTTTTTATTTCAATTATGTCTCTCAATTAAAGTCGTAGGAGATACCTTTTCGTTGGCCAGTACAAAGAGAAAAGAGTGTCCAATACATAACTTTAAATAGCATCACTAACCTAGAAAGGTTCTACAGGAATTCATTGTCCATATTATAGTCTGAGGAACTTTGTGACAACTTTTGATCAACCACTCTGTGACTTAAGAGCATCCATAAGTGGCAACGTCTTTTGTTGTCAAACTCAATTTATGATTTTTATTCAATTCTAATGAACTTGTGTTGCACTGACTGATTTAATTCTATGGCACGAGACTCCATTATTGATATGAACAATTGTGTTGATCTCACAAGGAGGGGGAAATTGCGCACAATTTTGTACGATGTAATTGATGGTGTATATTTGCAATGTTTTATCTAAACAATATCTTAACAATAACGAAAAACTAATGAAAGATATTCATCTTCTGTTTTTCCTATTGTATTTTTCCCACTGGAATTTTACTGAGGAAAAATCACTTTCGTGTCGTTAAAGATCGAAATTGCAAATCCCATTTGTATAGCTGTTGGCGCCAGTTGCTGTGGGAGCGCTCAATCACGAAAAAAAATAACAATAATTTCCGCAACAAAAGTGCAAAAAATTTGCCAATCATTTGATACTCAGTCAAGATAAATAGTGTGTTAATTGAACATAGCTATAAAACAACAATCACTAACCACATAAACGAAATTGAATTTGAATCAGTATTCAATATTTGAAGAATTGATTTTAAACCAGAAAATAGTTATGTAAAACAATTCACATTCTCTTACTGATGGCCTAATTACCAATTCTATTGTAGGGAGCAAATTTAGGGATGGAAGCGATGGTGAATAAATGAAGCCACTTTACCACCAATTGTTCGAAAATAGGGAATTATTTATTAAAACACGCTCCCATGAAGATAAATATTAAGGCACAATGACAATGTTTGCTATTAATTAGTCCTCAAAACTATTAAAATACCAATAAAAAATAACATTGAACTTGGATTTACAACTTAATTAATAGGGGAAAGCGCGCTTCCTTCGGATGATTTATGTTTCGCACAAACCATTTTTTAGGTATGATTCCTTCTAATCACACCTATTTTCAAGGTGTTTTAAATGAATTTGGCCCATTATAATATCATATTTTAATATCTAATCCAATGCCTCAAATTTTCAGAAAAGAGCTGTGTATGAAATCCATAAGGAACATAGAGAAAAAATTGAATTGTTCGAAGCTTAAGTCGTCCGAAGATAGCGCTCTTTCCCCGAATAAAAAAAAGAAAGAAAAGAAAATTAATTATTTCTAATCTTAAAATTCGTTCAATTTTGTTGACATTTTCAAAACCGAATAAAAAAGCAAAAAAAAATATAAACTGTCTAGATCTAAACAGTTGAAAGCACTCCGAGGTTGCGAGAATAAAATTTCAACTATCGTAGGGGGAAGTAGGGCATCTTTGAAATTGAGATTTTTCTCCTACGTTTAAGTGGCACTGAGCCATATCATAATGTAATTTAGCTTCTCAATCTTTTTGTGCATCTAAATTATATCACTATATAAGGCTCAATTTTATTTAAAAATAGGTGAAAAATCCCAATTTCAAAGGTGCCCCACTTCCCCCTAAGCTTATCTATTAGTGGAAAGAGCGCTACCTTCAGACAACCCAAGTTTCGGACAACTTAATTTTTTTTTCTATGTTGTTAATGCATTTGACCGACCCATTCCGACCCATGGGTCTTTTCAGAAAATTTGACGTATTGGACTAGCTATTAAAATACAATATTTTAATCTTAATGGGTTAAATGAATTAAAAACATATTGGAGAAGTTGTGTTTTTTGAAGATTGAGTCACCCGAAGGTAACATGCTTTCCCTAGATCACTTATAGCGCGAAATACCATCCAAATCGGTAAGTGAATATCGAAGATATAGTACAGAAGAATTTGCCAGTTTATTACTCAAATCAGTTTAGGATGAGTGTAACCAGGATCAACGTCTTATTTTTCCTATAACTTATTAAAAAGAGAATTTCGGAATATTCGATATTAATGTATTAAATCTCATTGCCGTTTGTTTGAGCAACCCTCTCGTAGTAGTATTGATATTTGTAGTGAATTTGGTTTACAATGAGATAGACATTGTCACTTAAATAGCAGAATATCTGAAAGTTTCCCACTGCGAAGAAATTTCAAGCAAAAGTAAAATAATTTCTCAGAATAAAAATCAAACTTAATTTAAAACTTTGAACATACTCGGACGTGTTTGAATTACAATTTTAAATATATTCTGAAACTTTCAAATAGAAAAAAAATATAATTAAAAAACAGTCTTAAATATCTTAAATCTTTATCTTTAAGATTAATATCTTAAATCTTTTCTGCTATTACCTTATAAATGAGAAAACATTATATATTATTATATTTGAATTAGGAATTAAGGAAATGAAAACTCTTTTAAAGTGAGTAAAACTTCTCGAAATATTGAGAAATAATTGTTCTTGCTTTAGAACTTGATTTTTTGAATAAAAGTTTATGAATAACATTTCAAAATTTAAAAGTACCATATATAGTTCAGATTTTCAAACTTCAAACATTTTTAAAAATAAATATTAGGGGAAAGTACCCATGCTTTGTACGGTCCCAAGCTTCATAATGACTAAATTTTTCCTATGTTTCTGAATAAATGTGACTCCGCAATATATTTTAAAAACAGGACACTTTCCTCTAGTTTTTAAAATATTGGTGCGATTAGTCACATTTATTAAAAAACATAGGAAAATTTTACTCAATGTGAAGCTTGGGATCGTGCAAAGCATAAATACTTTCCCCTATAAATTCATTTTGAAATTTATAATGTTCTGTGAGAACATCAAAATAAAAATTTAATTTTGTTTATTTTCAGATTTTTTGAGTTTAGAAATAAATAATGTAGTTTAGAAATAAAAATTAGTGTTCGATGCTATCCCATATTTGGTGGTACCCCAGTTGCCCCTAGTTATTAAACCATTCTTTAACGCATAGTTCATTTAATTTTTCGATGAGACCTTGGTCAAAATACACCTTAGAACTAATAATCTCTACACACTAGAAGCAATTTTCGTCCAAAAAAAAAATATTTTTTTTTTTAATTTGACGTTTCCGTCTACAATGATGGACGAAATTTTTTGAAAAAAAAAAACACATTTTAGAAAAATTGTTCACAGTGTGTAGATGCCTTTAGATTTAGGTACAAGGGGATAAATGTGAGAGACCCAAAAATTGAATCTGTTAACCCTTTAAGGACGAGAAGGTTTAAAATTGGGGGTCAGAAAAATCATTTTTTCCGCCTTTTTAGAGCGAAACGTGACTTTAGATGGCCGTAGGAAATATTTAATTTTTGGGTCACCAGTGACCCAATCGTCCTTAAAGGGTTAAGAAATCTACTACGTCAAATATTTCAAATTTCTTTTTTCGAACTTACTAGCATTCATTTAATTTTCTTTTAGTTGTTTTCAATTAAATTATTAATAATGAATTAGAACGCAGGAAAGTATCTCATAAGCCTTGTTAAAAGTCACTGTCATGCTAAATATCCTTTTTAATGCTGTCATAAAATTACTAGAAATATTTTGTAATACTATTTTGTAAAATAAATGCAATTGTTAAGAAAGTCAAATATGCAGCCATCAATAGCAAAAGAATTTTAGCTCATTCTTATAAAACAAGATAGGAAAAAATTCGCAATAGATAAAGTTGCCCCTTCCTGAATCTCTTTGCTTCGTTCCATATTTTAACACTGACGATATAATTGCAAACACGCGCGCACTTTCTTAAATTCTAAATAAGATTTCGATAATCCATTCTTTTTTAAATCGTCACTCTAGCCATTAACAATTGAAAGAACAACAATAAAGCATTAGGCCTTAATACTTTAACGCCCCACTGTGAATTTCTTTCTGCTTATGAGATCAAAATGATACTTTGCGCATTTCATACAATGTTTCTCTTTTTTTTTATGAAATATACACGCAAAAATGCTCGCTCGCAAATAAAGTGTAAACATAAACGGCCTTCAAGATTTTTTTTTCATCACCATCATCATCATCTTCGTCTTCTTGTCTATCTCTGTAAAATACACTGAAAATGGCAACAATAGTATAACGTATGTGTTCGTGTAGAATTGTAGTAACATGAATAAATGGAAATTAGAAGAGAAAAAAATGTAATATTGAGGACTGATTATAATACAGCGTATATGCAAATGATTTAATAAATGGGTAATAGGAGAAGAAACATTCGGAACACGGCATCACTTTTTTTTTTTGGTGCTACACGATCCCAGAAGAAAGGCAAAACATTCATATTGTTCTTAGCGAAATGAATGGAAAAAAACCTATAGGAAGGTACACATAATTATTCTCACGGTACATCAACATTTGAGCATATTGTTTATTTCTGGAAGAAAACGATAGTTTTGCAAAAATTGCAGAGAATTGTATTACGCTATTGAGCGTGTGATCGGTTTGGAAGTGAGAAAAATTAATGACTTCTTTGGAATGCAATAAAAACATCTTAAATTTCACCATACAATTCACAATATCGCAGCAATAATATTTTTGTGATTCACTGAGCGATAAAAAGGAGGTTAGACATATGAATTTGCTTCTTCAGAAGACCATTCATCAAATCTAATTTATTCCCACCCGATATTTGTACATTTAATTCACATTATTCGTACTATTCAATACTATACAAAAAAAAATCGGTGATTTCCCGAGAAAAATTCTTCGTAATTGAAATTTAAATATTTAGCACACATAGAAAGCTTGGATGGAGTATGTTAAAATAGGAAAAGAAAATAAATTATTGCACATTAAAAGACCATTTAAATTGTGTGAAAAACTTGAAAAGAATTTAAATTTTTCCTAGATTTTTTTCCTATTTAAATCTAAACACAATCACTAGCATGTTTTTAGACCGAAACAACTACATATACAGAATCACTATTGACGAAAAAATATTGAAAGTAGGGAGAGGTGGGGCTACTTTGAGCTGTGTAACTACATTGACATATAATTTTCTCTCATATTCCTCAAAGAATTTGGGCCTTAACGTAATGTTAGCTTTACAAAACAATTGTGGAACTAAATAAGATAATTGTAATTCCCAGCTATCTTTAGAGATATATATGCGAAAAAACTGTATTATATCAAAAACCCTACAACTCAAAATAGCCCCATCTCTTCCTATAAATTTAGCAAAGACAAGTTAAAAAAAAATCAACTACGATTATTTTCCTATTAAAATTGTGAATCTTGGTTGGTCTATCATCCTCCTACACATTTCCCAAGATAAATGCGTAAATTTCCGCAAAGCATTGAAATCTTTTAATCATCCTGTTCGTTATTTTTGAAAAAATAAGTTTACAAATTATTTCACTCTCACAAGAATCCCCCGGAGTGAATATGAAAATACAACTTTAAATCCTACTTGAGCTCTTGAGCATCAAATATATTTTGAATAACTTTGCAATTATTTATTAATTAAATTCTATGATAAACACGCATATATTCCCAAAGAGATTTTCGCAAAAGAAGAGTAATTAAAGGGTAAAGTTATTCTAGTATCAAAAATTGGATAACACAAAGTATCAGTTTAGAACAAGTTTCATATGCAACATGGAAAAAGTTTAGCAGTGAAATGCTCCTGTATTAGGAGAGAAAAAATGGCAAAATCCCCAAACCCGTAGCTCAAGCATCAAATCTACTCAAGCTGATTCTCGAAAATATTTAGCATGAAAAATTTGGTGGTAAAGTACAATGCAGTACTTTATCTTTATCCAAATAAATCTTTATCCAAACTATCTTTATCTAAAACCCACTTTAATCAACTTTATCCAAGACTGAATATTTATGATAAAGGGCTAGAGTCCCAGTGCTTATGGGCCAGAGTTTATGAGCTAAATATTTAAGGCTATTTAGGCCTTTAGATTCCAAACTCTAAAAGTGGTTTTGTATGGAAAAAATATTATGTGTACCGATTCACTAAATATAAGCGGATTTTTAGATTATCTCAGACTGCTAATCAAACGACTTCATGTTTTGTCTCGTACTCAAATCAATGCACTGAAAAAAAGTTTGACGTTTATATTGATGTGAAATACTTGAATTACCCTAATCAGAATATACATAGCAAAAAAAAATTATATTAAAAAAATGCGTAACATTAGCTTAATGTAATACCTTTTGGTTATGTAAATTCTTCTTGTTAGTCACCTAAAGTCGCCAATTTACATGAACTACGGTTCCATAATAAATACGAATTAGTTAAAAATTGACTATATAGTAAAACGATTAGAAATACCCCAGTTGAATGCCAAACAATAAAACGATAATCGTTGTATTTTTCCACTGTAAAAATACGACTGTTATCTGGATAATGGGAGTACTCGTAACACGATTGCCATTGCAATTTTCCAATAATGATAAAACGTAGCACCAAGTTTATTTTTCAGCCAAATAATTTGTTGGAAAGTTCAACCTTTTGGTTCACTATTACAACGATTATCGTAAAAAAATCAACGTGTTTTTACTCTTCTCTAATAGAACCCTTGTAAAATTCAACTCTGGTTCTGTTCAGTAATAACCTTTCGAAGGGTGCCACTCCAAAACCAAGCCAAACCTATTCGAAAACCTACCGGAAGCCTAAAGTGCAAGTTCACGTACTCGTCGCTTTAGCGCTGATTGTTTTGCATTTTCAAATTTCGGTATCAATCGTCAACAAGTCTACAAAAAGTGAATTTTAGTATAGTTCTGTGGAATTTCAGGATGGCAGAACGTTTGAATTGCAATTTAATCAAAATAAATGTCATTTTCATGAACTTACTCACTTTTTTGTAACTACAGTTTACATACAGACAGTTTAAATGTTCGAACTTCCAACGGTTATAGACAAGTTTTATTTGATATGCTTTCGAATCGGTACAGAAAAACCTAAACTAGAGCAAGTTCTCAAATCGGGAAGGTCATTAAGGGAGACTGGGGCAAAACAAGTCACAAAACGGGTACTTAATTTTTTGACAAGCTACTCGAGCGCCCCAGAAAATTCTAATTAGCGCAGTTTGATAGGAAATTTATCGCTCTACAACTTTGTGAAAGTCATTTTCCTCTATTATGTAAAGAAATACATTTATCGAGCCGTTTTCTCAAAGGTAATTTTATGACCATTCTCAAAAATGCTGGGGCAAATAGTATCAGGCATGGGATATTATCACATTTTGATTCGACGGGCTTCCGTAAATTAAAAAAAAAATCTAGATAGCATATTTTACACCGTTTTCTCTATCTGAACGAAAAAAAACGCTTTTCAAGCTATTTAAAAAAAGACACACAAGAGACTGCAAATCGTTTGACCAATGCAAACAATAAGCGGCGACACATGGCATTGAAGTTTCTTTTTGCCGTGAGACATCAGAAATTGCTTCGGTTTTTGTTGCTTTTTGCTCCATACCTTTTGTTACTTTTTACCCCAAAGTCGGTCGCTTTTAATAAAAAGATTTCTTGAGGAAAGAATCTTTGTAAAATTATAAAACTAGATAGCGGCTTCGTATTCAAAGAATCCAAATCTTTTAGGAAACAATCACCAAGGACATAAATTTTGAATAATAAGTAGGTAATAATTGATATATTCTTCAAGGAAAATATTCCAAAAAATAGGGCTTAAGTTTTCGATATTTTTAATTTTCTAAATTCCTTTTTCGAATTCAAAGAAACTTACGATATTGAAGAAGGTCTATGGAGGCTATCTTTGGAAAAAAATTTAAGCCGCTATCTTTGTTATCTTGGAAGATATTGAATTTTGAAATTTCCGATTTGTGACTTTTTGCCCCAGTCTCCCCTACTGAACGAGAGGAATGGTGAAAAATAACTTTTTTTTTCTAAAATTATGATAAGAAGTATTAGGGTCGGAGGAACGTCTGTTCGACAGGGAACCCCTATTGACACTTTGGCCAAAATGTTGAAAATTATTTAATGTATCTAGTAAAATATAAGTATAATAACGTTTTTTCTGTAATATACCTTTTACTATAAACAGATATGTTCAAATTTCATATCCAAAATGGTACAGAGTAGGGTGTCAATAGGTACTGACACGAGTTCTTAAAGTGTCAATAGACGTTCCTTTCACCCTACTATACGATAAAATTGTAATACACTTAAAGAAAAACTTTGCAAGTGTAGGCATGTCTATATACTGCCTCATCATCCCCTACCCTTACTGCTGTCAAGAAATTGAAATTAAATTTGGTATTTTTAGAAAATACTACTTAAAATGCATCCTAAGAAAGACTGCGTTCAAAAGTTTTTCAAATGAAATATTTGTGGGCAGCATAAGCAGTAATAGACCTTTCCGACCATAAAAGATTAAGCTATGTGAACACAGTATAAATTATGAAGTTTGTGAAATGACTAGAATAGCTTCTGGGGAGCTGGAGGGATGAATGAAAGTGAAGGGAGAGTTTCCTCATCATGGTATGGAGGTATGGAGGAGTTAGTAGCAGTTGGTGTGTAGACGTGGGAGTTTTTGGGGTAGTCTTGGCGATTTGCTCTTGTTAGAGGCAAGTACGATGGGGTTTAAGTTGTTCAACCAAGTGATCCATCACCTCTTTGCGGAGGTGTGAGTCTAACCCTCTCTCTCTCTCTCTCTCAGAACACATCATAAATCGTTTGGTGGTGCATTTGAGTGTGGACAAATGAGGGGATGGGCCTAAAGAAATGAATGACGCGGAGTTATGGATTGACTGTTTCTCCAACACCAATGCACAGACCCATGTTTGCGTGATTGAGAAAAGGTCAATTACACCACATCAAGTAGCAAAACACTCTGTAGCATGAAAGTGTTTCCACGGCAATTCGCATTTCAAATTGATCGCGGTTCATCAACGCCACAATATGAATGAATAATACATTCAATGCTCTATTTTTGCTCATATACTAACCAGAAATAATTGTGACCATTCTTGATCGCTCCCTATACCACCAATTTTATTTATGATGCACTGTAATTTTTTTTTTAACATACAACTTTATTTGCCAATTGAAGGAATTCTTTTTTTTTCAAGTTGTGGATGGCTTTCTTGCGTGCTCCACTCGTTGGCAAAACATATACAGTGTATCATAAATTTTCTCCAGTCACATGGGAAAGATACTACTGAAGATTCCCAGGGGTGATTCTATGATGGATGGATCCACGATGGAGTTCTTTAATAGCCACCCAATTTGAATGTACTCACACTGTCCAACAATGTCCAAATATTTGGCGGGATTTTTCACCATACAAACTTTCCAGCTACTTGAATTGAAAATTTGTTGAATTGATGTGAGAGCATTTTGCTCTGTTAACACGCACTGATAAGCGAGATAACAACTACACATAAACCACACCAAGTGCTCATTTTCTCCAGATACAAAATTTTATGCCTTACATCGCTGCGTATTATACTATTGTTACTCTTACTCATGTTGGAAATTCAAAACATTCTCTCAAACTGATAACTTGGGCATTAGTGTCTGTATTGCTCTGGGTTTTTTTTTCTCCGAAAAAAAAGTCACGTTCTCCCAAAATAAATCTCTGGTGGATTTCAAAATGCTTATTCTCCACCCCAATAAAAAGAGCAAAATTCTTACAATTTCACATATACTCCCCAAATTGATTGAGAAATTCTCCTAATTTTGGAGTGTAAGAAATTGATGATTTGCCACCGTCGTTATTTTTCTTTTTTGTTTAATTTTAAAGCAATCTACACACCGTGTTAAAAATTTCACAAGATCTAGAGGAAAATTTTCCTCTCACTTTACACACATCGACAACGCAACTTCTACACTTTGTGGATGTTTATCTTGGCCAGTCTGGTGGCGTGAGGAGCAAGTGACACACAAGTTCTTAAGATAATTGCTCAAGTGTCTCTAAACGCACAAAAAACCGGTAGTCACCGCCAAAGAACACTTCATCGCGACGCTCTCATCATTTGAATAGTTCGCGCTAGATATAGAGAAAACTTTTGCCGGTCCGTGCTGACCAAACGCCACAATCATTTCCGTCCCGACAGCCAGCAGTCAACTGAAAGCTTCCACGGCTGCCGAGTGTCGACTTGCTTCGCCAGATCCACCAACACTCCGCAAGTGTGGGGCAGTCGAAAGCATGCATCGGGCAGACACGAACTCAGCGCCTAGCGACTGACGATGGGGCGAGAACGTGGCAGGGGGAGAGCTTTCAGACACGATGTTATATATCTTTTAGAGATGTTTCATTCACAGATGCTCAAGGAGTAAATGCTCAAGAATTTGGATTTCAAGTGGTCCACCAGAGTGTGCTTTACTACTCTCAGACAAACTCTCTTGCTATTTAGAAATTTTGCTTCCGGCAACAGTTTAGCCCTTTTCTGATATCCCTTCGTATAATCATGCTCATTCATGTATCAAAAGTATTTGGGTAACATTTATGAGCTGATTTACATGAGAAGACAAAATTTTTACATTTCGATTTCCCAATTTCCAAAACTTTGTGGAAAACTTCTTTTTATTTTTTTTTGTTCTATGAAAACTTCGTTGCTTTCCATACGTTATTTCATTGACACTGGCTACATTTTTCTCCACGTGAGGAGACTCTAAATATTTTCGTGATAGAAATTTTTCTAAATTTCTAATAGCTTTTACTCGAAAACTACTATTTTTTTTTTACATGAACTCCACAGATTTTGTTCTTTATGCCTCTGGCACATCTTTTAGATCAGAAATATTTCAAAAAAAAAAAAAATCAAAATTCACATCCCTGTCTTTCTTAAAAGTTCTGCATTTGTCTATCCTATTCTTTGGCACTCTTCTTCTTCTTCTCTGGAACATTAGATCAAATTCAATTTAGTTTAGTCCAATTTTGCGACCGAAAGAATGAGATAGACTTTTGTAGATCTTTTGATAAAAAAGGAATACGAATTTTGATTTCATGAAGTTTTACCGATCTAAAAGGTGTGCCGCGGCCATTAAGTTTTAATATATGTTCGGCTGTCCTATTGTCAGTAGAACTAGAATTGATATAAAAATAATTTTTCCCTCAAAACTCTTCCGTAAAAATCATAAATTTTTGGAGTTCCAATTTAAATGGCTTGGGCACACCTTTCAGATCGGAAAAAAATCCTAAAATCAAAATTAACATCCTTTCTTTCTCAAACATTTCATGTATGTCTGTCCCACTATTTCCTACTCTTCTTCTTCTTCATTTAAACATCACGCCAAATTAAATTTAGTTCAATCGAATTTTAAGAACCAAAAAATTTAAGATAGACATAACCAAAACATTTGAGAAAAAGGGATGTTATTTCCGTTTTCATGAAATTATCCCGATAAGATGAGCCGTAAGCCTTATAGTTTAATTTTAATGCATTTCTCACATTTAGAACAAATCCATAGATCTGTTTTATGTTCAACAAAATATATTAAAGCAGAATAACAAGAGCAAATAATTCAACAGAATTAAAAGATTCATTAGTTGAAAATTTCTCACTTTGCATTAACTTTTAAAGCAAAATGGATTTGTTTTCTCAGAGATCTTCTTAAGATTTCAGAGCAAATTTTGAATTCTTTACATTACCTATTGAAAGAGATCTTTTCTTCAAAATTCCTGTAGAAAACTATTTATAAACAAAAGCAATAAAGATTAATTATCATGTAAATTTAAAAGATTTCGGGAAATATTTGCTAAAATTAAAAATTAGAGGTTTTAGTAATATTGTGAGGCCTTTAAAATATATTACATCACAAAACAACTTATTACCTCAAAATCAGGCGATAAAAATCCTAAACAAAAACAAAACTTCTCTGTCGCAATTCCTCTAGAATCTTCCACACAAATCTGTATGGCAGTGTAATTGTGTTTAATCTTCAAATGTGACATACTGAACATTTTTTCCTGTGTAGCAGATAAGATAACAGTTGTTAATGTTGGTGTTATCTTAAAACACAATGCTCCAACAATTTTCATACATCAATCATATCAGTCACACTGCGTACAACATTATTAAGTTTCTGCGTGAAATATTACCAGATGTTCCGGGCAAAATTTTATATTAAAGTTCAATAAGGATCTACAATAGTATATTCATAAAAAAATATCTGTAAAGAATATCATTGCTATTGTAATCGGAATATTAAATCTTAGATGCCTTATAAATCCGGTTACGTGGGTTACGTATCACTTTACGAATCCGGTTCCGGGGTATTACTTATATTTTAGTTTAGAGAGAGATTAGTATTTGAGTTTATATACTTCCTTAAATGATATTAAACTACAAACTATTTGAAGTCCAAGGTTCATCAAAACAATTTTAACTATTAAATCCAGAGAATATATTTAATTTATTTTAGGGGAGACTCGAAAATATAATACAAGTTTTTTTTAAAATTAGAATAAAAGTTTTAAAGAAGCTTAAAAAGACATAATTAGAGAATTCTATTCTATTATACTTGATTTATTAAACAAATACATCACAGGATAATTTATTTTCATTGCTGAACACACATGCATACATAACCTTAAAATTATTTTAGATGTAACCGTCGATAATTCGTCCGGATTACGCCGATCCAAATTAGAGATCGGTCACTGTAATAGTATTTGAATCAAACTGATTAAAATTTCAATGAATATGGAGGAGGATGCTTACTCTGATAAAAGAGTGATTAGCCCAAAATTCCTTCTGAAGAAAATTTTAACGAGCTAATAAAAATAAAACAATCTAACTTATTCTACTCCTCGGTTTTTCTTCACAAATTCCCTTGTCACACGTTTTAAGGTTTAAGGTATAAATCAACGAAAATTTATTAAAAAAAAAAAACAAATCAATATCAACTAATTTTTGGAATGCTTGACTGAAATAAATTTAGTACAGTTCAATTTAAATTCTGTTCTAAAAAAACTTTACAATAAAGCACAAACTGAGGCATTGAGAAATCAAGTATTTTTTCCAGGTTCATAATTCGGAGTGGCTTGGCTTGATTGAATAACATTTGATCCTTTGTAAGGCTCCATTCGCTCCATTAGTATATCTTGAAATTTTGAGCGAACGCCAGAGATAGATGTCTTCGTTTTTTCATTGAGGCTAACATTACCGTATTGGATTGGTATTGAACTGCTCCAAAATCGGATTTCGGATAAGTCTTAATCTAAAGCCGCAATCTAAACGATTTCATTGAGGTTATTTAGACTGTCCTATTAGATTCTGATTGAATTGTCTGAAAAACTGATTTTGGGATAATTCAATCTCAATCCAAAGCGGCGATGTAAATGTCCTCATTGTCTTTATTAATTTATTCTGAGTAGCAACTTAAGCGTCAAAAATCGATACTATTTAAAGGATCCCTTTATTTGATCCTTTTATTTTTACCAGAGTACATAACATTCGATTAGCGTAAACTAAGGCGTAAAATGTATTATAGATATTTGCTTTTTTATTGCCATTGTGGGAGGTATCGTCCACCTCGGGGTAGGTCTAGAACAAAGTGGATGAAACAAACTTATAATCCTGTCTGAAACCATCTTGGGGTAAACTGCGAACATCTTCCTGGAGTCACAGAAGAGGACTGATAGGCATGAGCTGTGAACTTAGATGTCCTAGTTCTAAACCCCGATCCTGATTGAGATTAGCGGTTCAAATTGAATTTATGAATTGGTTTTTTTCTAACACGATATTTGAAACTATTTCGGTTACGAATTAGAGAAATATGGAGCAGTATCACAACTATTTTTTTTCAAAGAATTTCAACTACATTCAAAATAAACTATATCTGATTTTTGTGAGATTTAGATCAGTACAAACAAATATTTATTTATTCTTTTCTAAAAATCTATGTTTACTAAAATTATACGTGCGTGTATCTGTCACACCCTACCTTAACTAAAACCCAATATATTATATGTAGCCTGTAATCTAAGGATAATTGTCTAACCTACTCTTAAGAAAAAATTATATGACTTTCTGCACTCTAAAAACAAAGTAAGGGCGTAAACATGAAAATAAAACTAAATTTATATTCCGGACTTACATGAAAGTCTACACAGACGACACAGACATTCCCTAAGATTAGATAGGTGCCAGGTAGAGGGCCTGAATCCACAAAGTACCTCCCTGGTAGCAGACACAGAATCATGGCACATTTGATCAAATATTGCGCATTGAACAGTATAGCACGATGCGAATACACATTTCATAATCTTCAACCGCCGACACCCACAATCCCATTTCGCGCCACAACACCAACGAATTCCCACCACTATAGCCGCCGCCCGACCAAATATTTATTCACGCCACTATTTCTGTATATTTATTGCCGTGTGTCGACGACCAGGAGGAAGAGGTGCTAGCACCAAGGAGCCTCGAGAAAGTGCTTAGAATTGAAAAGAAACTTGTATGCAATGCTATGAGTGACTCACAACACTTAATGCTAGAAATTTAGTGTATGTCTCTTTACCACTCTACCAGGAGAATACTTCCCCAGTTCCAGAAGCGCAATCGCATGGAAGTATAAAGCTGGAGTAGCTTTTCCGCCACCAATTTCCATCCCCTGAAAACTACACGTGTTGCCTCCATACAATTTTCCTACTAAAGACGGTTGTGATGTGCATGGATGCCCTCTAATTCTCAGAATTGTGAACTTGAAATTGATATTGGAGCGTCTGGCTTAGTATTGTTTACGATAGACCCGAGGCTCCAGCTGAGGATGGGAAAATTGTTGGGTATGACGGAAATCGAAATTAAATACCTCCTCAATAATTAGCATCCAACATGTTGAACTTTTCGATACAGTACGTGTGAGAAATGCTCACGGAACAGGTGGATACAAGTGAAAATACTTAGTATAATGCTGGAAAGTGCACTGCTATATTTTGAAAAATTATTTCACATTAGGGGAATGTAGGCATGATTCGCACAGAGTGAACCTTCAAACAATGCGAACTTTCTCTTGGTTTGCAAAGAGCTGGTTTACCATTTGTCATCTCGTCGCATGATGTTAAAAATTATCTATCTTATGGTTAAGAAATGATGGCCTAGCTCTGTGCAAACAAAGAAAACATTTGCATTGTTTGAAGGTTCACTCTGTGCGAACCATGCCAACATTTCCCTAATTGTTTTATCTTACAGATTAATAGCAAAATCTCGTAGGATCACAGATCAAAAAAAAATTATCGTGACTACAGTTTAGGCGTTAAACAAAGTTTCTTCCCTTGTGTATCTCTATTTATGTTTATCAGTTCAGAACAGATATGAACTGATTGATTAATCATGTCAAAATCGTCCAAAGTAAGAAAGAACATAATTTAATATTTGACCAGGTAAGGATAAATTACCGGTTCGAGCCGGTATAGAATTGTACCGGATTGCACAGCTGCAATTCCACAAATTCATTTTTTTTTTAACCTCTCAATGTTTCCACTTGTTAACCCTATGAAACATACATTATGATATGACATTTCACATGATTTAGAGGTCAAACGGTAACAGAAAATGACATGCTGTCTTAATCCTTCTACTCAAAAAAACATTTTTTAAGTTTACTCAAAAACTCACGGATGCTTATATGTGCATAATTTGCTCATATGCGACAAAATGTCCTTGAATAATTCCCAAAAAGGAGTTTTCAAGGTCGAACATTAGTTTAAAAGCTCTAGCAGGTTTATTTTGTAAGTGATTTCAGTAAGTTTTATTTCGTTATATAGCTCTAGAAATTCTAGATGGTCTGAACCGTTATCAAAAGTTATCAAACCGATTTAGCCGGTTATGAGCAATGTGTAATTTTTATCCGAAATTACATTGTATTATTCCTTGGGATTTATTGTAAATGTTATTATAAATTCATCGCTTTCCTCATTTTCTTAATTAAAAAAAAATGAAATTCAGAGAGATTGGAAAAGGGCTTAAGCTGGGGATTAGAGGTCATGTTTAGTATTCACAAAAATTTCCGACACTTTTACTAATAAAATTATAATATTTCAAAAACTCCCTACAAGAA
Organism: Phlebotomus papatasi; assembly: GCF_024763615.1. Lineage (NCBI taxonomy): Eukaryota > Metazoa > Arthropoda > Insecta > Diptera > Psychodidae > Phlebotomus > Phlebotomus papatasi. Next base: position 33,297,178 of record NC_077224.1, read on the forward strand.
TGAGAACGTAGATCCTTAGTTATCAAAAAATCATAGGATTACATTTCTCTCCTACTCTCTGCTTGTAGAATTCGTGCAATAAAAGGAACACTAGCACAAATGATTTCAAAGTTTGGTTTAAGCCAGTTTTTGATTATAGACTAGCGATAGGTTCAAAGCACGTCAATGAAAATTCTGTTTGGTTGATATCATTGAAATTCAATCTATTTTTCTTTTCGATGGACATTTATTGCAAACAATTGTATCAATTGAATGAATGGGAATTCCTTTTTCTTAAGCTTGATGTTCAAGTGTCCAATATCGCAAACCCATACCGCTGAAGCAACATCAAAGGTTTTACAGTAGATGGAATAATACACAAAAAAAAAGCTCCATCTCTAACGAAGTCAATTAATGCAAGTATGTCAGAGGCAAATGTTATCTAATCACATACTATCCCTCGCAGTTTAAGCATCAATAAAATTGGAGATGATGGGGGATTACAGTGTTGCTCAACACAGCAATTCCCGCCACAAACTCAATTAGCTCAAACACCACGATGCAATATTTGTATACAATGGAAGACTTTAACTTGGAAATCGATATCAGTCACATAACAAACATTATGGTGAGAAGAGATCCATCCCCCCATGGCTTTCCTCACCCTAAAATGGGTGGAATTTCCTAGGAAACGACGCTGTGGTAGCGTGACAAAGACCCATGAGCCCGACAACCCTTCGCACATTCAACCATGCTTTTTATACACGCCACAGTTACTCGATATTTTCTGATGATATTGTACTACTTGCCACCCCCATCGTTGATGATGATGTGTAAATATCTCTTAAATGTATTGCAACTTTATTTCGATGAAACGCTTAGGGTGTCGCTTTTAGGAATGTTTCAAGGAAAGTTCCGCAGAGACACACGTGTATCCGTTTCAGATAAAATTGTTCCTCTTTTTTAGAGTTCTTTTTTAAACTTTTAACCAAGGTACCCCTTGTTTTTTATCTATAATTTTTTATTGAGGTTTCAAAAAAAGCAAAATAAATAAATACAAAGACTTTTTATTTAAAAAAAAAAACATATCGCACAGTGGTTATTTTAGTGGCGTTTGAGTATTTTTCGATTTTTAGGTGTTTATATAAGTTGGTAGAGAATTTTACGTATTTTCCGAATCAAGTTTTACTAAGGTTTATCTAAATATTATCCGGAATTTCAAATTTTCTAAACCCTTATTTTTTTTATAATAGACTTTTTCAGGATTTTCCTCTTCGGAAACTAGTAACAAATTTGCACCAAGTTACGCTGTAAACAACTCAGATAATAAAGATTTTATAAAAATTGCAAATTTAACAAGTTTCTATGTTTTTTTACTTAATTCTAAGAACATAATTTTCATTAAAAATTTCAAGTTTTTCTATAAAACCAAAATGAAAAAATAATTTCGTAACTGACTGAAATTAAATATATTATAGTATAACATTAATAATTATTTTAAGAAAAACTAAATGTAATGATACTTCTATCTCAGTATATCTAAATCCTCAATATGCCATTAAAAAATTTTACGGCGCGATTTAATAGTATAAATAAATTATTCAGTTACTAATTCAGTTTAAGTTGTGATTCGTGTTGTGATCTCGATGATATAAAAGATAACTGCTTACTCTTTTAGTTCGAAGTAAGAATATCTTTAAAATTCTAAATAAACAAGGATTTAGGGGGAAACGCTACACTGAGAAAAAAAGAGGGTGCGATTAACTTTTTTCCTCATAACTTTAACACTTTTTAGGTGTAAAAATACATCAACATTTATTAATGTTAATTGTACAACTTTTTAAGGATAAAATTAACATGAAAAAGGTTAACTTTAACTCCCAATACACCTAAAAAGGGTAATATTTACACCGATTTCGGATCAATACTGCAGGGTAAAATTAACATTTCCGAAATGTTATTTTAACTTTTTCAGATTTCTCTCAGTGTACACAAATCAATTTTTTCCTTGTTATTAATGGATTTGCCACCATTTTCTGGAAATTTGAGGCATTGGACTAGCTACTACAATATATTATTATAATGAAACAAATTCATTGAAAAAAATAGTTGTTCGAAGCCTGAGTCGTCCGAACTTAGCAAGTTTTTGCGTAGGGTAAAGTGATATAAGTTGAACATAGTGTTACAAGTTGGACAATTCGCCGATATAAGTTGGACAGGAATTTTTTTCTTGATAAATACAGTATACTAATTTTTTTTAAGTACAAGGAACCAAATTATAAAACAAAAGCAAAAATATACAAATAAAAATGAAGTACTAAATTTATCAAGACAAAAAGACCTGTCCAACTTGTACCATGGTCTTACTTGTACCACTTTACCCTACTTACTTGAAAAACTATTTTATTATTCTTTTTATAATATTAATTTATCGAATATATTATTAAATTACAGACTCGAAAATTTTAATACGAGATCTCCTATCAAAAAAAATCATAAGTTGGATCTCCACAGAGGGGTCTTTGGCAAAATTCGGTTTTCAGAAAATTCAACTATCCATATAAGGAAAAGCGGGACTAAATTGATATACAATATATTTTTTGAATATTTCCAGCTGGGCCTTACCATAATTTAATTTAGTTCCACGAGTGTTTTGCAAAGCTAAACTATATTACGGTTAAGACTTAAGACCATTTTCCTTTAGAAATATGCGAAAAATATCATATGTCAATGTAACTCCGCTTCCCCTGATAACCAAAATTTCCTAAAGGTCGAAGTACTTTCCGAAAGTACTCCATTATGAAATACTCTATGTCTATAGAACAGGTCAGGAATAGCTCTGTCTTATACAGCAATTTAATTAATCTGTCAACAACGTAGCAAAATCACTCAAACTGACGCATTGATTGATAACAAATGAGAGGTGGAATGATCCCTTTGTAAATGACTTCCTAGTGAACCAATTAAACCCTAAATTCTTCATTACCCTTTCCAAGACATGGGAAAATTTAGTAGTGGCTTGAGAATTAATAATGTTTGGTCTGGGGCCAAATTTTCTTAGTTAATTATCAAATAGGTTTCACGTGCCATCAATTTTGCCATTATAGACACATCAATGTTACTTTGAGACAAAAACATTGACATTGATTTCGAAGGTGATGAAGGTAAAATGTGCCATTAATGCTTTAAAATTTCTGAAAAGTTTCTTCAAATTTTCAATGTGATGCAAAGAAGTTACTCCATATAATCGATGGGATGTGACTTTCACAGCATTATTTGGAAAATGTACGATGATGCGCCCTTGACATTGTGCTCATGTGAAACATCTATCATCATAATACTTGTCAGGCAGTGAAAAAAGCCGGCAGCCATGAGTTACAATATATGCTCTTTTGATTAGATTCTTATCATTTTTAATGCTGAGATACTGGAGTTAGAGATGGATGAGCAAAAAAAAATCCATTAGAATATAATGAAACGCCAAAAATGTACAACAGAGCATTGAAAATGTACGACCTCGAAAAGCAAGAAAAGCTAGACATGAAAAGCTTGGGAGAGGTCTATTTAAAATGTAATTATTATGATAATATGCGTCCCGACTGATGAATTTATCACATGACATGCAAACTAGACACCCTAACATATAGGCTTATCCTCAACTACTTTGCATTATAAAGCCGAGACGTCGAAATATTAAAATGGGTCGACTATGAGCAGCATTAATGCTCGTTTAAAGTTGTGGAAGAGCAACTTTGTAATGCATCAATTGGTGATTGATTAAAACAAAAACAATATTAAAAGATTCTCAGATTTTTTTTTTTACTTCATTAATTTTGAGCTTTTAGTTTAATTAAACAAAATTATATCATTTTCTCCTAATTTTTAATAATTATTGATCAGCAGACTTGCTAAGGGTCCACAAAAAAAAAGAGTTGGGAAATTTGAACTTTTTTCGCTCTGCCATTTCTACTAATAAGCTGGTTCATAATCGATTTTAAACATTTTGTTACTTATTCAGAGATTGTCCAAAACAAAATAAGACTAGTACAGTAGAATTTCATTAATAATTAATTTTATTTAACGGTTCAATACCGATTCATAACATGATTGAAACCAGATCAGGCTACTCAGGGATTTCAAGACCTTTCCAACTAACCGAATTTTCTCAGATCGCTAGATGAACTCTGAAGAATCTTTTCGAATTTTTGATTTTGGATTAATTAATACAAATTAATGACTCTTAAAGGTTAGATATAGAGAAAAAAAAAATCTGTAGAGTCTCAGAAATAAAATATAAAGTGAAATTGTTGGCGGAAACGATATTTTAGTTTGTCGGAACAAAATTGAATAAAAAGCGATATTAAATACATTTAAAACAACTTTACTTAAATACATTTAAATCAAAACCATATTAAGGTCGCGAGAACACCTGTTGGCACTTGTCGACAATTTTGGCAAAATATTTAAATATATTATAATGTATCTAATAGAGTGCAAGTAATATAACGATTTTCCTTAATTTACCTTTCCTATAGATCTACCTTTCCTAAGGGTAAATGTTGAAATTTCGTATCCAAATTTTACAAAATACAGGGTTAATAGGTTATGACACAAGTTCTTAAAATGACAATAAGTTTTTCTTCGATCCTAGGATTTTTAGTGCTTATTATATTATCAGATTAACTAAAAGGCAAGAGGTATCAATTTTCCCCAATTTATCCAGATTAGTATAAGTAAAACTTTATGAATAGATAATGATATTCTATATTCCATCGGCGTACCAAATTTTAGAACTAAAAAATCGGAAATCTAAAATTTGGCTTCAGTTTCATATTTATATATATATATTTATTTTTTATACGTCTAATATTTTTTAAGCTAAACCCTTTTGGCAATAAAAACTACAATACTCATACGTAATATTTTTCACTAAAACGAAAAATATTATTCAATTGTCAGAAAAAATACTTAAATTTTTGGGCTACTTTCGTCCCTATCGTTCATAGAAACACAAAATACACCGAATCAGACTCTGTTGAACTTTCCAAGGTTAAATGTAAGACTTATCATTGATTATGTTTCCCAGTTTAATTTTCATTGTTGATTTTCAGTCCGTAAAAAGTGTCTCGTCGTTAAAGGGTTAAGCAACGACCTTGGGAACGACAGTTGTTCATTTTTTAATTAACTTTATACTTCATCCAGAAGTTTTTTTATTTAACGATTTTGGCATCAAAGAAAGTACAACATTTTCAATTCAGTACTAAGATTTCCTTAATTCTTTTATTTTTCCCTTCACTTATCCCTAAGGGCCTAAATAGACTCAGGCTGATCCTCGAGAATATTTAGTCTATAAAATTCGTCAGTAAGGAACTGGATAAAGGAAATTTATACAAAGGATCTCTAAAATATATTCCCAAGCCCTCAGTGTATGACAGCTATATTCTCAAGGATCAGCCAGAGTATATTTGAACTCTAATAGGAGTGGCGGTTCAGGAGTCTTATGTAATGCTCTAGACACACTTACGACTTAAGCCAAGAGACATGTTAACGTAATTATAATCAAAATAATGATCAAGAGGGGAATTCTGTAACGCTCTGGCAATGCCATATGACCTCAGTAGGGGAATTCTGTAATTTTCGTGGCATTGTCACGCGTGAGTTCGAAACCTGACAATGCCATTCGAGCTTTTTTTTGTCGTACCATACGAGTTCGAAAATGAAATTCATTGAATTATTAATGAAATCCCTTTACTTGATGATTTTATGAAAATACAGTACATCTTGGTTGATTTGTTTAATAAAATACATTGGCATTTGAATTGCCAGAAATCTCAAATATGTGACTTCTGACAATGCCACGTGAGCTGAAATGGCAATGTCACGGCTACAGAATCGCATTTTCGAAAAAGCTCTAATGGCATTGTCAGGTTTCGAAATCACGCGTGACAATGCCACGAAAATTACAGAATTCCCCTACAGATTACATTTCTGTCAATTTCTGACTAATCTGATCTGGCCTCTCACTTTATGCTGAGAAATGGCTTAGTTAGTGGAAAATTGATAGGAATTTAGTCAATCATTATTTTGATTATAGTTTTGTTAAACCGTCTCTCGGCTTAAGTTGTAAGTGTGTCTAGGGCATAAGCCCTTTTATTTACCTCTTTATAATCCGCCACTGCAAGATGTTCGGTTTAAGTTTGAAGTCGATTTCAAGACGTTCCCAGGCAAGATTCCGAATATTATTCTGTCATCTATCCTTACTTAGACCCACGTTGTGCATCGTCTGTCATTACCTATGACGTCTACAACACGACTTTATGCCCAACGCACAATCACTTTTGTTTGTAAACATGTTTTCAAAATTTTCTATAAGTGTGAGCAAGATAACTAGATCTATTTAGATCTCACTCACTCTCACTGAAATGCCAAAAACATGTTTACAAAATAAATATTATTGTGCGCTGGGCATTAGAATGATTGGAAAAATTTTTCTGGACTATCCTAAATTTAGTTCATGTAGGGGGGAAGTGAAGCACCTTTGAAAGTGGGGCACCTTTGAAATTTGGATTTTTCACCTATTTTTAATTAAAATTGAGCCTTATCGTGATCTAATTTAGCTGCACAAACAGATTGAGAAGCTAAATTATATCACGATAAGGCTAAATTTTATTTAAAACTAGGTGAAAAATCCCAATTTCAAAGGTGCCCCACTTTCAAAGGTGCCCCACTTCCCACTAGAACTTATATTCTAAAGCCAACAACGAACAGTTAGCGAAATCGTCACACATTCAATCCATATGTCACTTTAATATACTTTTCATCCTCTCACCGTCAGCGAGAAAATTGTCACAGCTGAAACCTTTAAAATCTACCTTAACAATAACACGAATTTTCTTCATCTGCACGTTGATGCCAAATGATAACGGCTGGGTTAATTGATTCAAAGATTACAGAGAGAGATTGTGAAAAGTGTTTGCAATTGTTAAGAATAAAATTTTCAACTTACCGACTTTTCGCCGTGCGCGCCAAAGCACGGGTGGTGCCGTATTACCTGGAGTCGCCAGCGTGAACTGTCCTTAAGTACCTGTTTGATGGGAGGGAGAAAAGACTTTGTTGAGAAAAAGAAAATGTAAGTCGAAAATGGTTTGTAGAAGTTTTATTAATAAGTGATGGTACGAATAAGACGCCCACCCAGAGGGAGCCTTATCGTTGTGAAATTTAACACGCGAATTTCGTTATCACATGCCACGACATTCTAACACATAGACCCATCATACACGTGTATGCATATGTTGGACACAAGTAAATAGAGTCTGTATATAGGCAGTATAATATTTGTTCTTACATTTTCTCACTCGCACACACTGTCTCTCACTCTGGCCTCCTTGATCCCGAACCGAATAAACAAAAAAAGGAAAAATATTCTGAGATACTTTCACCTCTGACGTGGACCACCCTTGAGATTTTTTTTTTTCAGGAAAGCTAAGATAATAGTTCTGTAAGTTTTTGTATTGTTTGTTTATACCACAACTAATTGATAGTTGGTGGCTTTCCAAGCTAAAGTAGAAAGCGTGTAAATTATGTAATTATGAACAATTTGTGGAGATGTCGGCTACACACTTGGGTTCTTGTGTACTAAAATTTCCATTCATTTGTGATCGCCGTTCTCCTTGGGATCACCAATACTACCAACGAGATCACACATATATTGGGATACTTGGTGGTCCATTGATAATGTCAATATAAATAGATAGAAATATCACACTTCTACACTCTGATGCGCATCACTCTTCCCAGAAAATTCCAAGAGAACAATGAAACTTAAGTCTCAGTTGCTGAATCTTCAAGATACCAACGTCTTGCAGTTATGGGGTTTAATGCATGGGAGGAAGGAAGGAAGGAAGGAAGAGTGAGAGGAGTGGAAGTATGTCTAGTGGATGTGTAGGTGTCCACCAGAAACACCACTGAAGCTCGATCACTATGACACTATGCCAATGAAAGGCCAACACCATGAAGCATTTGTTGTCAAAGTTGTGTAAATGGTGTGGGTACACGATCAATTCACAAAAATCTTTCTCTCGTAGCGATCGTTTCTTCGTCGTGTTTTTTTTTTACTTAATATATTTTCTTTCTTCGCTTCTCTTCACTCCTTCGAGCTATGTATTTCGACACACAAACTCTATAGAAAAGCGATCTTCTCTCCGATCTTTATGTATAAATAGCACAGTGTCGGCAATTTCAGTTGCGATCGTGAGATTTTCTTACTTAGCGATCACCACTTTTCACACTCTATGATCATCACTTCTCGAAATAATCTAAAAACTCCATGAGGCAAGATATTTGCGACAATCATTCTGCTGATTTGCTTCAATATTATCACTTTTTTTTCTGGTCACACTTGGTACTCGCGGTGGATGGACAACAATGATGCTGATTAGCACAATCGCCAATGTGATGCACGATCGCGATCAAAGGTGGCCTAACTCCGCGATTTAAACGAGTTTTGACCAGTTCTCACTGCAAGTGTAAAATCGAAACTGACTGTCTGTTCTGCCTCCCCATTCTTCTTCACCGATTCCGCGCACAATACTTTAAGCCCGAACATCAAATACATTCAACATCATTCGCCCTTGTGTCTTGTGCGCGATCAACTCGCGATCGCACATTCATCTCATCTTGCCCTCGTGTGTGCGTATTGTAGATTTATTTTTAGGCCTGCATCTGTATGCGATTTACAACTACCAATATATACTTTAGAATTTTTGGCTAGATGGCATTAGACAATCTTCTCCTTCTTCATCCAGAGAGTAAAAGATCGCACTGCGACGATCGTCCCAAGATCACATCCGCATCGACTTCGGTGCAATGTTCTCAACCTCACATTGCCTCACAATGGGGCTGACCGTGATGCATTTGTAGCACTTTAGCGATGAGTACTTTTCCACCCAGAACAGAGATCACCAGGAGGCTGCAGATGTTGTTTGTACACTTCAATTAAAGTTGATGCTCTTCTCACAACAACATTTACACACTAAAGCCACAACAGTGGTCAACAAAATATTTACCCGAAGACTCTCTCTGTTTCCCTTCTGGTTCTTCCAAATGGGCAATGAAAAGGTACACGTCTCAGTTTTCGCATACATACATTTTGTGGTGTACCTCCACATATTTCTGTTGCCATTAGAGTCATCGAACTGTGTGAATGACGACTGCATAAGTAACATGGCAGAAAGTGTGGCTTGGCGCGCTCCATCATCTTCTTTTCCACTCCATCTCACGCCCTGTCGGAGAGCACTCACGTGGTAGCATCTACCTCTATCTCAATTACATGGTAAATTAATTAACATCATGTTACAGATTATAAAAGTGTTACACTCATCTCAATGATATTTTCTTTTTTACATCTTTCCCTCGCATATTTTTTCCTCATTGTCTGTGTCATTCATCGTTGCTCTCTTGCCTCACTTTTCCCTCCTACTTTCCATCAACGTCAATTTGTTGAGCAATATTCCCCGCAATATCTTCCTCACCATCCGGTGTACCAAAGACTGATTGATGATTATACTCGTGGATGAGGAATGGGAGTTGGAGAGACACGATGCTAGCTTCCCTCGAGAGACTTACTCGTGGTCGTTTTGATAGAAAGAACACTCTAAAGTGCAGCACACGTGCCCGATTACCTTGGCTATTGAGTGCCAAACATTGTTTTTCTATGTGGTGAAGGGCTCGTCATTGACAATATTTGATACTTTTATTTGCAAATATACTATGGAGGTAGGTCCAGTTATTAAAGTAAAATCTACTACAAACGCTATAGAATCGTAACTTTTCGTACTTTGTGCTTGTATTTCTCATATTTATCTAATCGTTAAAGCCATAAATTAGCATAAGCAACGAATTATGAATATGTTTATGAGTGATTTACATTTCGAAATTCGATCTCAAGTCTTTAGAGAAGGCTTTCGGTCCTATGAAGTGCTAACAGGAGGTGAATGGAAACACTATAGGGGAAAGGCTCATAATTTTGTCCAGTTTCTTATTTTGGACACTTTGAGGATAAAATTGGACACTAAAAATAAATTGATTAAAATTATGGATTTTTATACCAATATTTGATGAATAATGAATTCTAACTAAATATTTGTTCTTTTTGGAAGATTTTAACACTAAATACGTTAAATTTTGAATATGATTTGAGTTAAAATTATTTTGTTGAAAATTCAGTGTGAGCAATTGCTTACGAGAAATATGACAGAACTTCGTGTTTACTTCTGTCTTATTTAGCTGTGGTGAAGTACTAACAATGTTTTCTTCGCTTTTTTTGAGTAATATTATTAAATATTCGTTGAATATTGTGTTAATTCACATTTATAGTGACCTGTTGATTTTACCTGAAGTGAGATTTGCCTTGTGAATCACGTTTTTCGTGTGAAAAATGGGAAATTTTCTAAAAGATTAACCAGTGAGGTGATACTCCTTATTTCGGACAGGTGTTTTTCTCTCAGAATTTCGTGAAGTTTTAGCTTTTGTGATGACTAGGTTGTATAAATACCTAGAGAAACAGAAGAGCACCGTTTCCGGGCTTCTTGTGACATTCCACGTTTCCCTTACATGAACAGGAAGAGGACTTGGTAAGATTAGTTCATGAAATGAAGAACAATGGGCATCCTGTTGAGGCGGATTAGCTGTCCAAATTTACAATCAAGTTGTCCAAATTAATAACCAAGTTGTCCAAAATAAGAGTCAAATTCACCTCTACATATCAATTCATTTTTAAACGTATTAAAACTAATTTTAGTAAAAATAAGACGATAAATAGCTTGCCAAGTTTCTAAACAATCCTTCTGAAAGGAGTGTAACAAAAAAGTAAATTAGTATTAAAAATATCGCACTTCAAACTTGGAACATCGATGCTTATAAGCAGACTGGAACAAATTATGAGCCTTTACCCTATTTACCTTTATTTTCTTAATTTTATTCTCTACGATGTCTCGAAGATGGATGTCTTCTTTATCAAGTCTATAATTCATAAATTGGGCACTTTTATGATTTGTAGGTTGTAAGATATTGAATTTAGGTCTCCAATTTATGAATTGTAGTTCTGATGAAAAGGATATCAATCCTGTGGAAACGTCGTCGTAGAGAAAAAAATGTGAAAATTAAGAGAGGTTTAGTGTTTCTGTCCACCTCCATGTCTTTATTTTATCTTAATCCTCAGGAAATTGTTTGTCTACTCTATATCACAGTGTCTTGTGTGCGAGAATATTTAGAGCCCAAATAGCCTCAAGCTAATTCTGGAGAATGCTAAGCCTGTAAAATAAGGCGGTAAAAATTTATCTCAAACTGTCATACACTGAAACCCTAGATACACTTACGACTTAAGCCGAAAGACAGCTTAACGTAGTTATAACCAAAATAATGATTTGGCTAAATTCCCATCAGTTTCCCACTAACTAAGCCACTTCTCGGCTTAAGCCGAGAGATGGATTGAAACACTTATGAAAATCAAAATTTTATTTATAGATTTTTAGTTTTTATCAAATAAGAATTACGAGTTGAATATTTTCCGATTATTACTTATTAGATCGCCATTCTGTAACATTTATTTTAAAAAAAAAATGTCTCAGTATTTTAAATATTGCTAATCCCTAAACCATTCCAAAATATGTCACACACGGTCTACCCTGAATCGAACTATAGACAATTAATACTTAATTGGACCATAGCTCTATTATTTGTTAAACGATTTCTATGAACATTTTTGATGATCTTCTGTGCTCAAACTAAAATAGACAATGACTAAAGATTAATTCAAATAAGCCTATAGCAACTGTCCTTACAGAAAACTTCAAAATTCATAAGATTCTACTAGAAGCTCAGGATGTTTCAAAGATCTACAAAAAGTATGACCTTTTGAGAAGAGTAAGATGTCGAAATATTGTAGAATTCAAAATCAATGGATTAATTGTGTATATCTCCTTGAATCCCAAGAATGAAAAATCCTGCGGCAAATAAATGGGATAGCCTACACCCTCCTATTGAATCTAAAGTGTAAGGATTCTGCAACCCTTCCAAATGTACTTGTATAAATGATACACATTCCCCAAATGGACTGACCTCATTGGCAACCAGTTGCAAAAGCTCTACAGCGTGCAAGAAAACGTGTAAGATCTAATTAAACTCGATACGTTGTGTGATGCTAGTCCACAATCACTTCTCAACTCCTTTCAATTGATTATTATTGCAAGAGTATTTGCTCCCTATGCGGAGGCTCTTCATCGTTTCTCTTTTCATCGAGATCGCTTGAATAAATTTATTAAATGGCGCCACATATCAACTGTCGCTGGGAATTACGGAAAAGTGAATGATAAATTGCACAAGTTCATATTGTGCTACAACTTGGCAGCAAATAGTGTTGGAGTATTTAATGGAAATGGGAGCGACAGAGTCGTGTGTCTATTGATATGATATGATTTTCACGCACACAGTATTAAAGAAAAGTATATGTATATAGGCATCGATGATGTGGGGAAATTGGATGGGATTTATTAGTATCACTGAAAGCTTCACATCAAATCAATAATCAGAAGATTGTTTATATATACTTCTTCATTTCGCCCCCAATATGATAGGGCATGCTTCTAAAATCCCAGCTTTTGTGAGTTCCACAATTTTCTCCAAGATCATCACAATGATACTCAAGTTTTTGTGAATTCCATCATTTTTGATGGGATGCCTTTCGCAACAGAGACTTTAACAAACTTTTCGGGTTTTCAATTATTTTAATTAATTATGGACTATAACATTGATGAGTATTGCAGATATTGCCACCCCAAAATGGAAATTCTCATAGTAAATGAAACGAAATACTTAATTACACCATTTTTGCCTAAAAGTTTATCTTGCACTTGAAATCGTTTCCGTTTTATAGCAATACTATACTTGTTGTAATTTTCCTTAAATTCGACGTAATTGCAAACAAAGCCGTTTTCTTGTGATTAATGGAAAAGCCAGTGACAAATAAGATGTTCGAATATTGTGATGTTTATCACACAATTAAAATCAGTAGGAAATACTGTGTTAGTGCAAATAGACGCTTTAAATTAATACAAATCTAAATCAATCACAATTAATTCTCAGAGTAACATTAAAAAAGATTATTATGTAGCTATTGGTGACATAATTCAACAAAAAATGTCATTTATCGATTCAAGGAATCAGAAAATTCTTAAAAGTAATGGGTACAATTACTTCCTGGATCTTTCGTTGACATTTTAAATTTTTTAAAAGGTAAACTTGCTTTGTAGATAATAAATTCAATGAAGAGCATCAAATACGCGTAAGTTCAAGTATTCTGCGACATCCTTAATCCTTCGCTACTTTTCCTAATACATAATAATATAAGATACATAATGGATATTGATCTGAAATTAAGAATAAATTTGACTTAGGGTAAATGTGCCAAATTTCGGCATATTTGCATGCAAGCGCCAAAGTCTCAAGTTTGAAATGTAATATCTTTAATAGAAATTGATTTTTTTTATTCCTTCTACTTAAAGAGTGTTGCTTAGAACCTTGTAGACAATTTATCCTCTTTATTTACTCTAAAATCATTCTTAATACATTTTAAAATGAATAAAAATGTAGACATAGCTTTGGTGCCCTATTTCGGCCACCTTCATTCTCATGGTTCCTTGTTCTTCAGAAATTCTTCCAATGCCTTTTTCACGTCTTCTCGTTTGTCGAAGCTACATTTTTTGTTATTCTTTTGCATTGTATAATCTCTAGAGTACGTAAAAACTAAAAATTCATGGAAATTCGTGGATTAAAAAAGGTGGCCGAAATTACAAGCTGGCCGGAATTTGGCACACTTACCCTAATTGATACAATTATTTGATTTTAGACTCCCTTATGCCGTCTACACACTAGAATTCAATTTTGACATTTCTCCCTATAATGACAGGGGACATTTTCTTTAAAAAAGCATTATTTTTAAATTTCTCCTAGTGTGTAGGTGTAGAGGACTTTTAGTACGTTTCATATTACCGTACTCCCCAGCCTGAAATGTTTTATAATCGAAATTAATTATTTCGAAATATACACACTTGAGGAAGCTCATTTGATCACAATACTACCTGGTTTTAATTTAATGTGCTAGTCAAGTCAATTGAAATGAAGATTGATCAAATAGCATCATCATTATTATTAATCGTATCGAGATATTTATTACAAGGTAATCATTTTTACAATGTCATATCCCGTGTTGGAAGAATCTGCTAAGTCCATTGTAAACCGCCCAGGAGCGCCTTCCCGTAGTGTGGTGAATGCTTCTTCCATGCTCCCGGAGTTGTTGGCCGAGGCGGTGCATTATATTACGTTATTGTACATGTGAAAATTGTCTAAAGCAGACATTCAGATCTTTGCACCGGGCAAGACTCGAACTCACAACAGTAAATCGAGAAGGGGAATCGATCCGCCCAAGAGTCAACGGTCTTGCCTATTGCGCCACTGATTCCCCAATAGTCTCATTAAAAAATGACATGAGCAGCCTTGGTCGAAACCGAAAGTCTTTCGCAAGTTAGCTGAGATTCTTTACAATGTGAGCTTTTGTGGTCACAGGTGCAATCCGACCTCGTCAGATCGGGCCTAAATTTTGGATGCACACGTTTTGACGCTCATCACAGATCACGAAAATCATGTGTGCTAAAAATCGATTTTCGTGGACGACCGTCCGTCCCGTCCGGAGTACAAACGCTTCTGGAGCTGCAGAGAGAACAGAAAGAGATATCAACGAGCGGTTTTCGGCAAAGGTTAAATGTCGATAGGTTGCTAGATGTTGGTGATGTCAGACCCACACCCCCACCCCCTTTTCCGCCATTTGGGAACAACCCCAAATTTTGTTTTCTCAATAACTCCACTCCTATGGCATCGATCAATCTCAAATTTTAGTATGTCACAGTTAGGCCTTATCTCCGGTTTTAATTGTCAGAATTTGAAAAATTTTGATGTTTCACTGAGAGAAATCCGAAAAAGTTAAAATAACATTCCGGAAATGTTAATTTTACCCTGCAGTATTGATCCCAAATCGGTGTAAATATTACCCTTTTTAGGTGTATTGGGAGTTAAAGTTACCCTTTTTCATGTTCATTTTACACTTAAAAAGATGTAAAATTAACATTAAAAATGTTGATATATTTTTACACCTAAAAAGTGTTAAAGTTATGAGGAAAAAAAGTTAATCGCACCCTCTTTTTTCCTCAGTGTTTGGAAAGCTCTCGCGGAATACGACCACCCTTCTGACACCCCAACTTCATCCGATTTAATTGAAGGTACGATTAATAGAAAGACTTATTTTCGAAACTCTCCGACTCTCGCTAATTCAGCTCTTTTAAGATCGGGCTACTTTATAATTCGGGTGGTAGTTAAATTCGAAAAAAGTTTGTTGACATTTTTCAAGTTCGATTATGATTATCAAATGAAGCAAATATGCTCAAATTTGCCATAATTTGTCTTAGCTATGATGTGATTTTGCATTATTAAGAGGTTTTCATGAAATTTATAATAGCAATTAGCATGTAAACTCAATATGAGTATGCAGATGAACAAAAAATCATTGAATTTCAAACAATTTGCTGTCCGAATTTCTCTCTAATTTATTTGATATTTCGGTCGCAAATGCCCGAATTTGGGAGAGTCTACTGTAACTACATAGTACTTTTACTTTAAATTTTAGTATGTTTTAGCTGAGGTTACGACCTTTACAATGGTAGGTCGCATCTGTCCCCACTCCACCCTAATGTACCCCAACCCTTACTATATTTAAATTAAACGGGCTCTATCTCTAATGTTTATTAACTGATTTCAATGAACTTTTTTTTTCTTTTGTTGCCCTTCTGTATACTCAAATTTTTAAAACAGAAAATGACCAGTGATAAGCCCAGATAAAAATTCCTTACAGGTGACCTTGAAATGCGTGCAACTCGGGGTGTTTGCAACTCGAAATGCGTGAAAATTCGATTGTGTATTGAATTTGGATCGCGTCCAGCCAATTTTATCCGTTTCGACCACCGAAAACAGTTTGCTCAACGCCATTATTTATCCC
This sequence comes from Phlebotomus papatasi, assembly GCF_024763615.1. Classification (NCBI taxonomy): domain Eukaryota; kingdom Metazoa; phylum Arthropoda; class Insecta; order Diptera; family Psychodidae; genus Phlebotomus; species Phlebotomus papatasi. The sequence continues at coordinate 33,313,259 of NC_077224.1, forward strand.
CAATAGGCAACTCAAAATCGAATTTTCAAATATTTCGAGTTACAAGCACCCTGAGTTGCACGCATTGCGAGATCGCCTGTAAAGAATCTCAGCTACCATAATCTTATCCAGGCTTATCACTGGTTTTAGATAATATATGAATTTACAATGTCATATGTACAAGTTTCAAAACCTTTCTTCTTGACCTAATCTAACATAAACTCCGTGTTCCACCAATAAGAGATAGCAATTTGAATATATAAATATAATATAAAGATAGGGGTCAATGCCACAATTGGCCCTTAAAATTTTTATTAAAGAGAAAATTAAATAAGATAAGATGCATATCGTTCTATTTATACAACAAATCTTAAATACACATTTGAAAGAGAAGTATTACACAATGAGACACTGTCTTAGTTTGGCTAGAGTAAAAAAATGCGTCCTAAAGGTCCTATCATTAGATTTTTATTATCCATAAATATGCCTTGGTATATGGATTCAAAGTTTTTGTGGAATTAAAAGCACATTTTTATTTACTTCATGTCAAGATAAAGTGATTAAAGTGGAGATAGAAGAATTGTATAAACGAGCGAAAAGCACAGATGTAGTCAGACATTCGCGAAATAAAGTTCAAGTGGTGCTTTTTAAAGTGAATTTTTGTACCTAGACTATGAAGGGATTATTAAATTTACCCTCGTTGGGATTATTCTTTTTTCTTGCTATGGGTTGTCAAATGCAGAATGTTGTATCCTATAAAATTCTATTGGTAAACCCAAGCTTTACTTCTTCACATTTATTTGTTTCTTCAAAATTGCTTAAGGGTTTAGCAAAAATGGGCCATGAGGTAAGTTAAATTAGTTATGATACATAATAGCAATTATAGCAAAATATGATTTTAAATCTATTTAATCACAAATATTTAATTTCCGTAAATAAGGTGACCATGGTTAGTTCTTTTCCTCAATCTAAACCTTTGAAGAATTATCGTGATGTTGTTCTTCCACTGGATATTGATAAAGGTATATGGCACTCAAGTAAAATGATACGAATTAGGTTTAATATTATCTACAACACATTTTAAAAGTATTAATTTTTAATTTACTTTTCAGATACCGTAATATCTGACATGGTAAAAAATACAAAAAACCCTTGGTACATGATTACACGAATGATTGAAAGACTGAAAATGTACTATGATATCACAAATCGAACAATGTCCAATCCAGAATTTAAACAAATCATGGATAATGAATCTTTTGATCTTGTAATATTGGGGCTATTTTCCAATCAATTCATCGGACTCGGTTATCATTTTAAATGTCCTGTAATAATAATATCGCACATTAAACCAATTTATTCATCATCAGAATTAGTTGGAAATCCCTTAGGCATTGCCGCAACTTCTAATACATTTAATAGCTATGGTAGACCAATGAGTTTTTTACAGCGAGTTAAGAATATGTTAATAACTTGTTCGGAAATTTTAATAATCAATGTATTTCGCTATATAGATAAAATGTACTACGATTCTAATTTTCCTCCAAACAAATATCCTAGCTTCGACGAAGCTCTTCGGAATATTTCTTTAGTTCTTGTAAATCATCACTTTAGTCAAGGGAATATTCGTGCCCATGTCCCAGCCATGGTTGAAATTGGAGGAATCCATATAGAAGAAGAAAGAGATGCACTGCCAATGGACATTCAGGAATTTCTTGACTCTGCCTCTAATGGAGCTATTCTATTTAGTTTTGGCTCAAATGTTAAAAGCTCCATGTTGCCTAAACCTAAACTTGACGCAATTCTTAGAGCATTTGGAGGTCTAAAACAAAAGGTACTCTTCAAGTGGGAAAATGATGATCTACCTAATAAGCCTCACAACATGATGATCAAGAAATGGTTGCCACAGACCGATATTTTAGCTCACAAGTATAAAAATTTAAAGCAAATTTTATTTATAGTTTAATTATCTATTATTTTTTTTATAATAGAAACATTAAACTCTTTGTAAGCCATGGAGGGATTGCCAGCATTACTGAAGCGCTATACTTCGCAGTACCCTTAATAACGATACCATTTTTCGGAGATCAATTGAGCAATGTTCAGGTAGTGCTCGCAGAAGGTTGGGCATACAAACTCAATTTTGATGATCTAACTGAGGAAAGCTTCTCAGTAGCTGTTGAAGAAGTTCTTACGAATCCACAGTAATTTTTTTTAATCTCTAGCATCCTTTTCGCATTTGACTGGAATTTGATTTTTCTTTCAGATATAGGAACATAGCTCAAGAGAAATCGCGACTTTATAGGGATCGTCCCATGAGCGCCCTACAAACAGCTGCTTACTGGATTGAGTACGTTATTCGTCATAAAGGAGCGGTCCATATGCAATCGCATGCAGTTCATTTAAATTTCTGGCAGAATAATTCGATTGACGTCATTGCATTCTTAGTAGTTGCTGCTATATTTCTTATTTACAAATTTTCTATCGCTATTACAAAATTTTTATGGAAGCAATTAAAGAAAAAGCTGTTTGCTAGGAAGCAGAAACAAATGTAGATAATATGATAAAACCAATGTTTATTTTTTTATTTTGATAATTTATAATTGTACGGAACACAATGTTCGTCTTGCATTTTAGTGAAAACATTATAGGTATATCCCCTATCGATCTAATAGATTTAAAATGTATTAAAAAAAACAACAAATAAAAAATCTATAACAAAACCTATAATTTATTAAACTTAAAAGAAATATAAGGGAAAGTGGGGCATCTTTGAATTTGAGCAGCTTTGAAATTGGGCTTTTTTCTCCTATTTTTAAATAGAATTGAGACCATGAAGTAATTTAGCTTCGCAATTGGTTTGGTAAGCTAAATTATATCACAATAAAGTACAGTTTCATTTAAAATAGGATAAAAATGTCCAATTTCAAAGTTGCCCCAATTCAAAGGTACCCCACTTCCCCCTACTGTGCCTGCGGTTTCACAGAAATACAATCAACGCTGCAAAATGCATTTCAAAACGCATATTCTGACGATGATCTTGACAGAAAATTCATGAAATATTTTATTGTCTAAATAACTCAAAAGTCAGGGATTTCGGAATGTTGCCGTGAGTATTATTGCTACTTAAAATATTACATTCCACGAGCCATCCAATTGCACACCGACCGTCCGTCAACTATAACCAAAGAATTCCATGCAACTGCTATAAAATTGAACATCTCTTGTGCATTTGTGCCGGGAGCGGCCTGTGATGGATGATGGAATACCCAGAAGCACATGGATCGGCAGTGTGATGGATGCGTTTTTCGTTAAAGTGATCTCTGACGATGCATTCAATGTCTTGGTCACACGACCAATCAAGGCGCCCTCCAGAGAGTCCGCAACGGCCAAGAATGAGGCGGATGACACGATGTTGCGTGCTTGAGAAATTAAGTGCAATGCTGCTGCAATTACTGAATAACGGTTTCAAGTTCATCGTCTATATTGGTGGATGTTTGGTGAGAAATTTCATGAATTATTTATGGGGCACTCAAACTGACAATGAGGAAGGTCAAACTAAGATGGCAGAGATTGCCGAAGACTCCAGCAGAAGGGGTGAAAGTGTACACCAAGTGGAAGAGGGTCTTACAGATATGGATTAAAGATGTTCGGTCATTTGTTTTGTGAGAAAATCTCTGCACAAGAACTTGGCAAAGGGCCAGTGTCCGGGAATTTGTGAACGAAGAGTCTTTGCCATCGAAACGACAAAAGCTCGTCAACTTCCTCGGGAATGGCCATAATCACTCAACTTGGATGCAAAGTAAGATTTTTCTTGTGTACACTTCTCATCCCATAAAGGACAGTTTGGGACAGTACTTATGGGAAATTTTAGAGAATGGCAAGAAATACTCCAATTCCACATGTGCTCTGCGACATTTAGACGCCAAAACGTTGACTATGTGTGTAAGTTCAATTACATGTGAATCACATTTATACATTCCCGCTGCTATCGCGAAGATACGAGCATAATACTTTATGACGGAAGAAGAATGAGCAAAGGGCTTGAAGCTCTGCAGAATACACGAAATGATAAGTTAAACCCTTCCGGTTTCGATCAAATTGATTACAATAGAAAAAACGGATAACAGCAAATCGTTTTAAAATTATAATAGAATAAATATTCTTTTAATTAATTTAGTGTTCTTCTCTGGTTAGTATATTCTTATTGTGATAAATCATACCGTAGATCCGGGTGACTTTGGCCCCCAGGGGGGACTTTACCCACTGTTGTTTATTAGCTCTTCTTCACTACTAGATCCGATTTACTAGTCGTATGTCCGATCGGTGAAGATCGTGGTACTTAAGTGCAAGAATTTAAGAAAAGTTTACCAACAGCAGAGAGCACATAGTCCCCCTCATATGCAATAATTGCAAATTTTTAACAGAGACAGTAGATACACCCAATAAAACACAATTATAAAATTGATAGATAACATTAATGTAATAGATTCAATGCTTACAGGGTAAGTGTGCCTAATTCCGGCCAGCTTGCAATTTCGGCCACCTTTTTTGTTCCTCGAATTTCCATGAACTTTTAAATTTTACGTACTCTAAAGATTATACAATGCAAAAGAATAACAAAAAATGTAGCTTCGACAAACGAGATGACGTGAAAAAGATATTGGAAGAATTCCCGAAGGGCAGGGAACTATGAGAATGAAGGTGGCCGAAATAGGGCACCAAAGCTATGTCTATATTTTTATTCATTTTAAAATATATTAAGAATGATTTTAAAGTAAATAAAGACGATAAACTGTCTACAAGGTTCTAAGCAACACTCCTTAAGTAGAAGGAATGAAAAATATCAATTTCTTTTAAAGATATTACATTTCAAACTTGAGACTTTGGCGCTTGCATGCAACTATGCCGAAATTTGGCACACTTACCCTAATTGTTGTTTTCTTTGACCGTACAGTTTTTCGAATCTAGAAGTCAAATAGTAAAAGATATCGATTATCGAACTTCAAGCGGACGTTCTGTGGAACTGGATTTTTATTATTTCCCACAAAATGCCTCCATCTAAATCCAATCCTTCGAAAATCATGTTTTTTAGTTTATCTCAAAATTTTCCTTGCGATAAACTGCTATATAAATAAATAATTAAATAATTAATAATTATAAATTGCTGTACAATAAATACAAAAAAAAGAAGTCTTAATGGTCAAAGTGATCAAAGTTTGAAAATTCACACTTCATAATCAAATTTCGAAGTCGGAATGATTTTCTAACAATTGACAAAATAATTTACCTAAAAACTACGTAGAAGAATTACTTCACGAAAAGCTCTACCTCATGAGATTAAGCATTCTGCAAAGCTGGGACGCTTTGCCAACTCTTTTGAAGTCATGTAATTTATAAAGGTTATACAATCACGATTATGAAAATGGCACTATAAATTTAATAAGGAATTTTTAGGCGTTTACTACTAAGGAAGAATCACATCGGAATCGAAAACTCTTGGCAACATCTACAGAATGTTATTCTTCTCGAAGTTACAGCTTTTCACTGACAAACGCAGGAAAAGTCCTCTTTAATTTATGAGAGAACGATGTTCTTACGAACTTTATTTTAGTTAGAAAGTTGCACTTATTAGTGTAAAATAAAAAAAAATCTAATTTAAATATCTGATCATCAAAGCCTATCCAGTTTAACGGAATATTTGACGCTTTGAATTTCTTTTAACCTGATCCACCATATGTCCGAGTTCTATTAGAAATTAAAGAAAAAAGTATATTAAAAAAAAGGGGTGGCAAAGCGTCTCAGGCTTTACAAGGTGCTCAAACTCGTAACTTGGATACTGTCCCTGAAAAGTAGTTTCGCATCATTTACAGTTTACTGGTTCTCAACCGATTTAAACCGATTTGTAAATCACTTGAAGGATCCCACAAAATAATTTTAAGAGTAATAAAATTGATATTCGGCCAAATATTACTTATAGGTTCCGTCGTTGCCGGTGACTTTGCACGATTTTCGCTGTTTTTCAACTTTACCCTCTAAAAGTGGACAGTTAAAGAGAAGGATGTTGCTGAATAGGTAAAATTATTTGTATTCAGTTGTTAATGAATCGATTTTGTGACACTAACATTAATTTTATAAAATTTTACTATGTTAAAAAAAAATCAAGAAAAAAAGGCTTGCACTTGGGATAAGGTGCGGGTGACTTTGCACTTTTTAATAAATACTAAAAAATCAACAATTTCTGATAATAAACGACAATGAAGATCTTCACATCTAAGGGTAAGATGCACGAGATCTACAAGATGACGTGGCCGCCATCTTGATTTAACGTTTCTGTCCGCCATTTTGAATAACTGTCAAACCCTAAAACTGGTCAGATTGGGTTGAAATTTTAGTAAGTTGTAGCTGATGTCAAGACCTTTTCAAAACGTATCTATGTTCCAGTCTACATCAAGTATTTACCTAGATACAGAGGCTCAAAGTTTAAAATTTTGCAATACTCATATTTTGGAGGTCTTTATTTTTAAATCTTCAATATTTGAAACCTAAACGAAATGCCTCAGTAACCATTAAAAATGGTTGAGACTTTTATTTTATATATTTATTTACTTTAACATAATTAAAAAATAAATAAACGAATAGTACATTTAATTAATTTTTTTATTTTTCATCTTTGTGAAAACAGTTTATAATAGTCTCAAATAATGCGCTGTTATAAACAAAAACATTACTTTTTTTTTGTTTGTTTGTTAGATCTCATCGCCTAACGATAGCGCTGTCTTTTTTCTGATGATTTCGATAAAAGAAGCTCCCTGTAGTTCTGTATTCATAAAAATGTCAAAATTTTGAACTTAGAGCCCCTATATCCAGACAATCACTTGACCTAGGTCAGATTTTATATATGTTCTGAAAAGGCCTTGATATCAGCTAGAACATACTAAAATTTCAGCTCAATCGGATGAGATTTTTGTTTTGACAGTTATTCAAAATGGCGGAAAAAACGTCAAATCAAGATGGCGACCATTCCATCTTGTAGATCTCGGTCATTTTATCTTAAGTTCCCACAAAATTGGATAATTTTTAGCCAAATACTTCTATAATAAAGCTTTAGAAAGATCATTATATGCAATTTTATAACATAAATCATGCGTTCTTAGGAAGATAATAGGGAAAAAAATATTTTAATAAAAATAATCAACAAAATCGAAGTGGATTATTCTAGCTAGATAAATTTAGATTGGATTTGGGCAATTTACTACTCTGAAATCGATTTTGGAATTGCACCTTCAGATAACTTTTTCACGGAGGCATTTTTTGACAAAATATCTATATTAGCATTTCATTGACTATTACTGAAACTACAAGAATCCTTTTGGGGATCATTGTACCTTACTTGGTACTTAACATATCCCTATATACTTTGACATGGTAGATCGGATCGGCGAAGACTATAAATAAGTGCTAGAATTAATGAAATTCTCACGAAGAGCAGAGTGCAAAGTCACCCGCAACAACGGTTCATAAGCGGTTCGTTACAATTTGAACCGATTTATAAATCACTCAAAATATTTCCCAAAATAGCTTAGGACTAATATAATTAAATTTCGAATAAAAATTAGTTGTAGGTTATGAACCGGTTCATATATCATTCAAACCCGATTGGAACCGGTTCAGTATAGTCGGAAATTGCAAGACTGGTCCAACGAGCCCAAAACATGCCACATTCGGTTGATAAATGCATTCTCTAGTGTCTTTTTAACCTTTGACCTTGAAAACCGTTATTAGGAATGATTCAACTGTATTTTCGTGTAAGGACGAAATGTCAGCCTGGGTAATCTCTAAAACATATCCAAAAATGAAAAAATCGCACAACGCGTCTTCGATCAATCTAAAAAAAACATGGTTTTGGAGGGGAAGGGTGGGGTGAGGGGAAATGAGGGGCATGTTAACGATCCTTGGGTCGACTTATAGGGGGGTCCCCCGAAGGTCCCAAGTCGCTATCTCTTACCGTTTGGCCTCTATAGCTGGCGAGAACCGGACGGATCGACGGACAAACAGCGCGATGACATTTCTCAGAAATTATCTGAAAAGCGAAGATTTGTTACGTGAAGTTGTCTCCGGGGGCTGGAAGGTGAAAATTTGGGGGGGGGGGGGGGGTGAAAAAATCGAAGGATTATACTGCTTGCTCCATGGAGTTCGAGAAGTAAAAAAAGGATTTAAATAAAATGCCATTTGACTAACTTGACCCATTTGACCATACATCTATAAGGGAATGGCTATGCTTCGAGAAACTGCCCCAATTTCCCGTAAGTTTGTCCAATTTGTCAATTTATGAATCCATTTAACAAAAACACTATTGAAACACCCTAAAAGTCCAGAGTATTCAAACTGACACTGAAATAATCTATAATGTACATAATTTCTAGAAAATTTTCTGAAATTCAACACAATCGAATTGCTCAATGTTTTCAATCTTCGTCTATCTTGTAATTGACAGAAGTCTTTATTTTTTGCCTATCCGCGAAGTTTTTTTTTCTACAGAGAAACGTATTTTGAGTGAGGTCAAAAAAGAGCGCCAAAGGAACACGCCAAAGAGAATGAATAGAGAAATATACACCAACAACAGCTAAAAGGAAAAAAAAGTCCGTGGCGCCTCAAATTAAAGCTCACGAGAGCAACGGTTTCTCAAAGCCAAAACCCACCTCTTTTTAGTTCTACGTCGAGATTACGTTTTTTTGCGTTACACCACATTTTAAATTCTTTTATTTTTGGACGTCAACACTGAAGAGATTAGTCATGTGAGGCGCTATTCAATATGAGCAGTTTTGTGGGAAAGAGAGAATGATAATTGAGTGATTCGTTGGGAAGTTGATTTAATTGCGAGGTTTGATATCCAAAAAGTTAAATGTCTTCCATTAGATGGCTCTCTAAGTTGGCGCGTCTTCTCTACTTAAACACATACATATAAATATATTTAGAGCTTTGGTAAGCTTTCACTACCTAGCTTCGAAGATGCGCCTTCCGGTGGAGACGCCGGGTTGTTTATTTTGGATTTTTCACATTCAATCGCATTCCGTTTTCGATAACTCGATTGTATTGAAAGTGCATCAATTTACAATTTATTTTATGCCTCAACCTTCCATAATGTCAAATCAAGAGATAGAGCTTCTTCTCAAGGGAAATACTCACAATTAACATATTGAAATTGCATATCAAAAGACAAAATAACAATTTTCCCGAGATTTTTCTAAATTTTCGTTAATTTTAATTCCCATTCACCGGTAAATTTTTATTCATAATAATTTTTGAGTTTTAATTAAAATTAATACAACGATAAACTCGACGCGTACAAGGGTGCTTAGGCACAGAAAATGCAATTAAAACATACTTTCAGTGTTGTACCGCAATTATAATCTCCCTGTTACTTGAAATTTCAAAGATAACGTAGCAACGAAGATAACTTCTTGAGTAATATTAGGTATTAATTAGGTGGATAATTAAGATGTATATGAAGAAATTGTTAAATTAAAATTACAAAATCGAATAGCGCGTTCAAAATACACCGTAATACATTATTTAAAAATTCTTAAAAAGCTCCATTTGGTTCCACTTCAATCCTGCAAAAAATCTGTAATTTTTGAAGCTTTAAGCGGTTTTTCTTCTAAGATGAAAACCTTTAAATTTAACAGACTAATATTTCTTAAGTCAACTTAAAATGCAATAAACTTCACAATAACTAAGGGGGACCCCCCAAAAGTCGACCCAAGGATCGTTAACATGCCCCTCATTTTCCCCCACCCCTCCTCTTCCCCCTAAAACCATGATTTTTTAGGAATGCTGGAAAACGCGTCGTGCGATTTTTTTTTGATATATTTTAGAGATTACCCAGGCTGACATTTCGTCCTTACACGAAAATACCGTTGAATCATTCCTAATAACGGTTCTTCAAGGTCAAAAGTTAAAAAGACACTAGAGAGCGCATATATCAAGCAAATGGGGTCATATTTGGGCTCGTTGGAAAGGTCTTGAAATTTCCTAAAAAACTGAACCGGTTTCAATCGGTTCTGAATCAGTAATGAACCGGCTCATAACCGATAATTAATTTTTATCCGAAAATCGATACTTTTAAAACAATTTTGGAAGATCTTTTGAATGATATACGAATTGATTCAAATCGGTTAAGAACCGGTAAATAGTAAATCATGCGAAAATACTTCTGAGGTATATAGAATCTAAGTCACGATTTCGTGCATATCGCAAAGCCTGGGACGCTTTGCCACCCCTTTTAGAGGCGGTGCATTTTTTATACGTTGTATCAAGTGAAAATTTATTTTTTTTTATAGACAATCAGATCTTTGCATCAGGCGAAACTCAAACTCGCAACACTGTAAGTCAAGCCGAGGCCCAAGATCCGCCCAAGAACCAATGGTTCGTGGCTATTGCGCCACTGAGATCCGCAAGAATCTTCCGGTGTTCCTCAGAGGCAGCTTGTTTTTCTCAATTGAAAAGGCTCAAAAATTTTCTTTAAAGCTTTGAACTCTCGGTATGGGTGTACCTCAGTGGGACAATTAGAATCTTTTACGGAATTGGAAAACGTCTAACGTCTGCTTTCATCACCACTAGAAAATTTCAACTTCTTGAAAATCTCATATAATTTCTATACGATTTTGGATTATTTGCTCAAGTTTTTTTTTGTAATAACCGTTGAATTGAACTTTTTTTTGAAAATTGGATAAACAAATATTTTTCTCGAAAACACCTTTAGGGAAAGTGCTCATAATTTTGGACAGTCTGCATATAAGCATCGATATCCTAAGTTTGAAGTGCGATATTTTCAATACTAATTGACTTTTTTTGTTACTCTCTTTTCAGAAGGATTGTTTAGAAACTTGGCAAGCTATTTATCATCTCATTTTTACTAAAATTAGTTTTAATACGTTTAAAAATGAATTGATATATAGAGGTGAATTTGACTCTTATTTTGGACAACTTGGTTATTAATTTTTACAACTTGTCTGTAAATTTGGACAGATAATCCGCCTCAACAGGATGCCCATTGTTCTTTATTTCATGAACCAATCTTACCAAGTCCTCTTCCTGTTCATGTAAGGGAAACGTAGAATGTCACAAGAAGCCCAGAAACTTTCCATATCATTCATTAAAGTGAGTTGACTTCGGTACTCCAAGTACGTGCGGATTCGCTCATTCCCTGACCTTTCCGGGAGCCTTTCAAGGCATTTCTCGCTACATCTCTTTCGTAGAGATGATGCTCCTTTGTTTCTCCAGGCATTTGTCCAACCTAGTCATCACAAAAGCTAAAACTTCACGAAATTTCGTGAGAAAAACACCTGTCCAAAATAAGAATCATCACCTCACTGGTGAATGTCTTAAAAAATTTCCCATTTTTCACACGAAAAATATAATTCACAAGGCAAATCTCACTTCAGGTCAAATGTACAAATCATCAGTAACGTGAATCAACACAATATTCAATGAATATTCAAAATTTTACATTTTCAAAATTAAATAAAACCAGTTGAAGTCAAAATTTGAAGTTCAACTTTTTAGGGAATATAGTACTTTGTTATACTTGTGAACAGTTACAAAATGAAAATTTTTGGATCTCACATTTTTGAAAACAAAATTCTTTCATATAAAAAAATGTAATTTATTGACAAAAAATAAAGTTCAAATCATATTTAACAGATGTATTATACAAATGTTTTCTTTCTTTTTGTTACAATCTCTTGACCAATTTTGAGATGAACAATAAAACATGTTTTTGATAAGGAAAGACGAGGTGGGAGTTGTTTCGGTAAGGTGGGTTTAGGTGGGGTCACAGAAGATCGTAGATCAATATCTTTTACAGTTGACACTCCAGCCCGGTGATAATTTGAAAACAAAAAACTTCTTATTTACGGAGAAGTGGAACGCTATTGTTCCGCTATTTTCATTATATTTTCATAATATAATTTAATTCACAAACCAATTGTGAAACTGAATTGTATGATTTTATACAACTTAATTTTATTTAAAAATCGGAGAAAAGAGATCAATATGGAAGTTGCCCCAATTCAAAAGCGCTCCACTTCCCCTATATGTACAACTCCCTCTTTGAGTTTGAGTAGTTAGAGTCAATTTCTCAAGTGGTATAACGATCTTTAAATTTTATTAGTTCATTAGGGGAATGACTTGTAAAGCATAAGTTTGAATTTAAATTTGATAAACAGCTCATTGTAACATAGGCAGCACATTATTTCCTGATTAAAATTTCAAAATCGGATATCACAATTTTCTTTTTCGCACGATTATTTAACTTTCTTTACTTAGAAAATTCAGTACATCCTAAAAACTACAAAAAAATGAGAAAAAAGTTGCTGCAATGAAAATAAGTCGCAAAAATATCTACCCCGATTTTTAGATAATCAACAGGTTTTCTCCCATTTTACAATTTCCCTTCAAATGTTTAAGAATCCCTTAATCCTTTAACGACGAGACAGTTTTCGCGGATCGAAAATCAGCAATAAAAATGAAACCAATGAACAAAACCAGTAAAAGGTCTTATATCTGGGCTTCGAAAAACCAACAAAGTTTTTTGATTTGATGTATTTCTTGCCTCTACGAACGATAGGGAAAAAAATAGCCAAAAAATTTAAGTAATTTTTCTGACAATACTAATGAACGATAATTTTCAATCTAATGAAAAATATTATGTTTGAGTATTGTAATTTCTTTTCCCAAAACGGTTTTGCTTAAAAAAAAAAATTGGAAGTATAAAAAATATTTAAAATTAATTTTCATTATGAGAATTTAAAAAAAATATCCTAAAAGAAATTTCCTAATTTCCAAAAAATGTCCTAGATTCCTTCAACCTTCTACTTTGCAATTATGTACAAACATAAGGAAAAAATAACTTTAGGTGGTCAGAAAAAATTATTTATGGGATACCGGTGTTCCAATCGTCCTTAAAGGGTTAAAGGTTTAAAAACTTGAATTCGCAATAAAATGTTTTCCACAAAAACAAAAATTCAAAGAATATAGAATATTACGCTAAAAATTATGACATGGATGGGAAAATAAATTCGTGATTCATGAAGTTTTGCTTTGAATACGAAAGTTTAATGCTTAACATAACAACCCAATTCCTAATAAATTTTATAATTAGAAAATTTTATTGCAAAAACTTCTGGGAAGCACATCTCAATGCTCAGATGTAATATGTCTAAATAAACGTTTCGTAGTTTATTTTGCGTATTTTGAACAAAATTCTATTTGGTCACGTGACCCGCAATCTATGCAGGAAGAAAGAACTATAAAAAGCTTAGATGACAAATATGCTTGATTTACCCATTACCATAATCTGCTGAATTAATCAATGATGCTTGATATTTTTTTTTCTTGCAGAAGAATAACCCCTGAATCACTTATAAAGGGAAAGTCTTGTCAACCCTAAGAAGGTCAATGAAACGTATATTGTGTTTTTCAATATACCCATTTATTCAACAGATAAAACTTTCCTTATTATCCGTCGAGACTTTATGGACGTGAATTTTATTATAAGCAAACTTTTCGCACATACAAAATCGTCAAACTGTGTCCTTCTGCATCGGTATCCCTCGTTTTTTTTTTGGGTAATAATAAATTTTTCCGCTATTTATATCGCACAATTGATATCTGTTCGTAATTCAATTTTCCCGTACGATGAGAAGAAAATCCATGGTTGAAGGCGATGGGAGTGAGTGGAAAGATGGTGCTTTTGTATAGTAACTTTGAAAGGAAGATGACTTTCAAAGCATCGTCTACCCTTCAATGTGTCTCCTGGGGAGGACGAAGACAAATATTGTGGGTAAACAATGTAGCACCAGAATTGCACTAATATTGTGAATGAGGAGAAAGCAACACTTAAGGGGGTTGGAGATGGCCACAATGCCTTGAAGTCTCCTATACAACAGACAAGTCAACAATGCAACACCCACATTTTCTCACATCGATAATGGATGCCTGTGAACAGGGATTTTTAGAGCATATTCCTTGTGGAATTTTGAAACATAAATTCCTTCCCAAAATACATGAAGAACAGGGATTATTAATTTATTCAAAAGTTTACACATATAGTAAAGTGGGGTAACTGGATCGTTTTCCGAAGAGTGCTACTTAAACGTTTGTTTTTGGACTGATAAAAATTCTTTTCATTTTTTTCTAAATCCATAGAATTATTCACTGTTTTATTCAGAAAAATAATATAAAAAAATATCAAAAATATTAAAGAAAATTTATAAAATAATAATAACACTGAAATAAGTCAACATGCACTAACTGGGTCGCCTTTTCGATAATTCACTTTTAATAATTAAACCTTTGGATTTAAAATACTTTTTTCACAAGGAAAAAAACAATAAATGTTTTCAATCAACCAGCAGTCATTAGCGAAAAATATTAGGGGAAGGTCATCTGCCTTCAAACGAAAAATGGAGTTCCAAATTTAAGATTTTTTTCTGAAGAATCCACAAAATGGATTTTATTTTCTACTACACCAAAAAATTCTCTTGTTCATTCGGCGTATATGATTACCTCATTTAGCACTTGCAAGTCCTCAGTTTTTCCTTCTGAGGAAATTAAAAAAGTGTTGTCGATTTGTATGAAGGCAGCTGGCATAGTCTGCCTTTAAACGCGAGGCAGCTGCCTTTAAATGTTTTTTTTTCACTGAGAATATTGAATCAATAAAACTAAATGGGCTATAAATGATTAGGTTGAAGCCTAACGCACTCACTAAAATCATCACTGCAGTCAAAAGACATTACACTACACAATAACTTTTCTTCACATTTTTCTGAAGCGCTGTTTTGCACTTGAAAATTTGGAAGAAAAAGCCATTGAAGTTGATAAATTGTCAACTTGAAACATCCCGGCCAGAGCAAGACAGCAGGTTATAAGTATTTGTATGACGTACGTCAGAGAAAAGTAGGAGTTCGATTTCACATGTTTTGATGTATGGAAAGATAGGATTTAAAGGCACACGACATTAGCATTTAAAGGCTGCTGCAGGGTGATATTTGCAAATTTTTGCCACCCACAAAAATTGTGTCATCTGAACCAAAATGTATTAACAGAAATATTAAGCATGATTAACCTTCTATGTGTCACATTGGAAGATTTATTTGTAAAATGATTTTTACTATGAAAAATCACATGATTTGTGGAACATCAAAATTAGAGTTTAGAGCTCATTTTCATTTTTTTTTGATCTAGCATCTAGGAAATAGGAGCTAGGCTCTCCATTTTTTGATGATTTGTGAGGATGATGGATAGCTACCTAATAGTTAATAGAATATAATTTATGCTTTCAAGAACAACGAAAAAATCACAACATTTGAAGGCTGCTGCATTTAAAGGCAGACGACTTTCCCCTAGAAAATTTCTTTCCCCTAGAAACTGCTAGAAAATTTTTAGTGAAGAACCCAACTGGTACAAGATTGAAATGAGTCGATTACAGTCAAGTCTTCTAATCCGGGCACTCACTTATTTAATGGATAAAAATATTATTTTTGCTTTTTCTCAAACTTGAATAGTTATATTATGTTACTGTAGTGACTATATTACGGAAATAAAAATAAAAATATTATTTTAAATGAATTAATCATAAACGATCCAGATAGGCCAGCGCCCGGATTAGCACACTTGACTATAATAATTTACTTTATTTTAATTTGATTTCAATTTGCCATTTTGCATGGATATAAATAAATTAGTAAATTGGTCACATCTCCTCAAGAGTTAATAACAAATAGATAATTCAGATTTTTCAAATTCATATTAGGAGATGTACCGCAGAAATTACGTCCTGAGATTCAGTTCTTTTTAAATAATTTAAGTTCTATACCTTGATGATCGCTTTCGACAAACTTTTAATAAATTGATAAAAGTGGTTGGTAAACTATCTCAAGTTCGCAGATTCTTCGAAGTTGAGACTTAGATGATATACTACGAAATTAGTGTCGCTTTAACAATTATTAAATTTTTTGCAGTCCAACTCCTAAATGTTCAATATAAATTACAATACACTATTTATGTCCACCGGTTCACAAATGATACAAACCGATTCATTTATCATCTAAAATCGTATAAAAATTAATTTGTCACTTGAATTAGCTATTGTCGTAGGCGGAAGTAGAGCACCTTTCAATTGGGGCAACTTTAAAATTGAACTTTTTCTGAAACGTTGAAACTTTTTAAGAACGTGATATAATTTAGTTCCACAAAGCAATTGTGACGTTAAATTACATTATGATTCATTTAAAAATAGGAGAAGTAAGCCCAATTTCAAAACTGCCCTACTTCACTCTAACTCACTAGACCTCTAAATCAATAATTTTCGTAATTTAATAAGAAAACAGAAAGTATATAAGAGCTGCTGAATTATATTACGAGTAAGTTGTGACAATTGCAGTTCCAAGCAAAATAGGAAACTTGGGGAAGATTTTGCAACTTCGTAATATTGCAGCTGAATAAAAGTTGATTTTTCTTCTAAGTTACTAAATGAACCTAATCCATGGCCTAAAAGCTATTAAAAATGGTCTAAAAGCTACTCCAACACCTCACTTCTCCTGACAAACTTGCAAGCCTAGGCCTTTTGTCCTAGGTTCAAAAAAGGAAGAATAAAAATGGGCCTAAAATAGCAATTGTGATGGGTAATATTTTATGCATTTTTCACATTTCAAGCTTTAACAGTAATTAATATTTACCGTGAAAATCTGTTGCTCGGAAGTGGCCGTTTTTGTGACTGGACGAAAATTCACAAAGATTTTACCACCTTGGTAGCTCAGGAAAATTGAACTATTCCAGCATCGCAATAACATAAGTCAAAATTATTGACCATAAACTTTGAAAATTCATCACTGTTTTTGGTTACACCGTGTACGCCACTCTGGAATTTTTTGACACATCCAGAAATTCCATTAATAAATTCACAAGAAAATTGAGATATTAAACCTTTTTCATGAAAAACTCGAAGAATTTGCCTCGTTTACAAGCGGGTTTTTTCACATATCTGTTTAAAATTGGTCACTGGTTATTTTCGGAATCAATGATGTTCACAACCCCGAACGCAAAATACCGAAAACCAAAATACCGAACGCCAAAATCCCGAAAAACAAAATCTCGAAAGCCAAAATCCCGAAAGTTCAAAATCCTGAAAAGGATAAATTATATCGCTCCTTGGAAATTACAAGGGGCCAACTCCCTTTTTTTCGATTATGAGGTTTTAATGCACTCAGATAGAGAATTTAATAAAATTTTAGATGATATAAGTCTATAAATTTCGTTATTAGAAAAATTTTCCAAAATTTTATCCTTTATGATTGCTTGCGCGGTTTTGTTTGAAGTCAAGGGGCACAAAATAGATTTATCGTTCAAATCTTTGTGAAACAAGGGACTAACTCAAGCAAGTTGATCCCGTGTCATTCTAATTTCATGAAAATTTGCGCATCATTTAGAACGACAAGGAGCTCATAAAAAACTCATAAAAAACATATTTTGAAAGGTAAAAATATGTATGTTTCGATGTTTATAATAATGCTCATACAAATAGAAAAGAATTAAATTGTTTTTATTAACATACTTAATTGAGATAATTATTTATACAAAGTTGAATCTTTCATGCTGTCTCCTGAAAAATGGCTCAGATTGAGTTGGCCCCTTGTAATTTCCAAGGAGCGATATGGAGGATAATGTGTAGGTAGAATAATTTCCCATGCCACAGAAAAATTCCCTTCGCCTACAGCAATTGCGGTTGTAATCGTGGGAGTACCTATGACACTTTTAAGAATTCGGGACTTTGGCTTTCGGGATTCTGGCTTTCGGGATTTTGGCGTTCGAAATTTTGACATTCGGGATTTTGACGGAGACCCTTCACAACATGTTCTATAAGACATATTGGGCGTGTTAGAGAAAATCGTAAGATTACAATAGGTGTGATTATTGAGAGAATCACACCTAATTAACAGTCAGAGTGCAGTAAAAAATGGAGCGGAATGATAACTTTTCGATACAATACGACAACTTTTCGAATTGACAGTAACGATAAATCTGTATCTCGTAGATTAAGTGAATGATATCTTTTTACGCATCGTTGGGCCATTTATTGTGAAATCCTTACTGTTCATAAATAATTGTATTAGCTGCAAAAATTACAGCTATCGTTTAAATTTTTCAGAATCGACAGTCGATACTATCGAAAAGATGTTATCTGTCACCCCTGGCTTTCCAAGTGTCACAGAATCTTCTCTTAGAAAAATAGCAAGGAAGTGATTTTAAAACGCATGACATCTCCTACAAATTGTGAAATCAAGTAGATAAAAGTTCCATGTAAACACTGATGTGCAAATTTTTGTATACGATGTAATCTTTACGGCAAAAAACAGGCGTACATAGGTAGCACAATTTTATACATAGCTGAGTAAACTGAAGTAGCTTCGTAAATATCGCAGATAAATTTTAATTTTCCTCTAGAGGAAAATCCAAGGATTTCCAAGAACTTTGTAAGATGAACTTACCAACCTAATCAGTAAAAGATTTTTTTTAATATAGTGATATAATTGATGCGGCTTGTGTGGGCATTAAGTAAAAAATCTTGAAACTTGGACATAATTTTCCGTACGAAGCTGCACAGTGCATAAGCTTGCCTTATACATTTTCAAGATTACATTTACTAGAAAATTTCAATTTAAAATCACTTTGTTCTTCTATCAATATTTGATCCTCTGTGCTTAAAGACTCTACAATTTACATATTATGGAAAAATATTCACTGATATAAATCCGAAAAAGTTAAAATAACATTCCGGAAATGTAAATTTTACCCTGCAGTATTCATCCAAAATCGGTGTAAATATTACCCTTTTTAGGTGTATTAGGGGTTAAAGGTACCCTTCTTCATGCAAATTTTACCCTTAAAAGGTGTAAAATTAACATTAAAAAATGTTGATATATTTTCACACCTAAAAGGTGTTAAATTTCTGAGGAAAAAATGTTAATCGCACTCTCTTTTTTTTCTCAGTGTTGTGAAATGTGTAATATTTTATGTAAAATTTAGATAATTTTTAAATGAATACCAGTTAATCGTGGTTACAGTAAAATGACATAAGTTCATATAAAATTGGTAGTGTGGTTTTCTTGATAAATTGTCATAATATCAATAACATATTGATTATTCTAATTCTTAATATCAGTTTTAATGTTTTGAAATTTATATAAATAACTGGATTTTACAATTACAAACTCATAGTACTTTTTTCTAGTTTAACGCATTGTTTAATTACATTCGAAATTCAGAGTGTTTAAAATTTGCAAATTACTTCCTGGACATAAATGAAATTTCACATGCATATCTATACAAAAACAAATATTATTTCAACAGACAAAACGTTTAATTTTCAAATGAGTTTATATTACAGACGATGCTCAAGTGTTTATGAGAAAATTCCCTTTATTAATTTAATGCAATTCTACATGTGAAACCCGAGATAATTCTGCAGAGGAAACAATGTCATTTTAATTTGTTCCTCTTTGTGTTTTTGATTTCATTTATACTTTGGAATTTTTGGAAGAAAATTGTTCCAAATATCAACAGAAATTCCTGGTAAAACTTTATGCAATTTCAAACTTTTAATTCGTATGTAACAATCAAAGTTTCTGGAAATTTGTTGTTATGATATACATATATAAAATTTTATAAGAATTTTCATTGGTAGTTATTTAATGATTTTTCTCTCTTGAATAACACCCACAATTTCTCATTGTCCTTTGCAGTGGACACAGATGAGAAAATGTGTTTTTTGTAGCCCTGAGATATATTTTATTGTTAACCCTAAATGAAGAGGTTCTTTCGTGGGTGTTGAGTGACAAATTAGTAAACATTTATATTGTGAGATACTTGTCCAATAAGTGGGCGAAAAATTATGTACATATAAAACATTTTCCCATACTTCTGTCCTAATGAGGATCGTCAATTTTCCAAGACAAATATTGGTGTGAATTTGATTAACTTTGCAGCGAGAAAATTATAGAATAAATTTCCTTAATTGCTTATTCTCATCACGAACACTCATCCTCTTACGATGGTCTTTATTGGAAAAACCAACTCTCCCGTTTTGCTCATTTTTCGCATTGGATGTCAACTTCAAAGTGAAATTGTCTCCATGCTATACCAATTTTCGTTGAACAATCGTTTCGATCCACGCAATTTTCTCGGAAAAGCACATGAAAAGGAAAACTTACAATTCCTTCGGGCATTTTCTTACATCAGTATTATCTCCTTGAAATCCTATTTCTGTCTTGATATGTCGCAATAACTTTCATTCCAGTGCGTGATATTGCTACTCTCACAATATAAATATTATAGTCATAGTCTTGCAATATTTTTTTGCAGAAAAGTGTTAAAAATACTGATGCTCAAAAATTGTTGTAGTAACAAAATCGTATCTAATTTCCCCTCAAATATTTAATTAGATTATGATTTGTGTATTGTTAAATTTTATTAAAATTGTATAGAAAAACTGTATCAAATTTTGGACAGCTTGCAATATCGGACACCTTACGCGAGATATTGGACGCCACACCTAAATAGATTAAAATTAGGGAATTGTAAACGAATATTAAATAGAAAATATTTTTCTTTTAAATAATTATCGTTTTTAGAATATGTTAACACAAAACCCGTGCAGTTTTCAATCATTTCACTAGTCGTAGCTTAAAATCTTGTTTGACTGAGGCAAAACGCTTATATATTTTTCAATATTTTTTAATAATATTACCACGTACTCCTTACAAGTTGAATTAATCTCTTTTTACAGCAACCAGTTCTGTAGATGTAGTGAAATTACCCAGAAGGATTACATTTTTGTGAAGAAAAATAGACATTTTGGCAATGATTTTCGAGTAAAGCAGTGTTTCCTATATCGAACATTTATTTCATTAGCCAATAAATCAATAATTTACTATTTTTTGGAATGATACAATGTCAAAGACACAAGAAAGTGTAGTCTCTACACATACAAGATGCTGTGGAAGAAGCCTTAAAATAGTTCCGAGAGAACAAGGACCTTCGAAAAACTCAGTGTCCAATATTGCACGCAATAGAAAGTCTATATTTTCATTTATATGTAAATGTATTAAAAGCTGTCTTTAAAAAAGCAAAGATGCTAAACTACTCTTCAAAGTTCTGAAAATTACTCCTGAAAAAAATATTATTGAAAAAAAATTATATATTATCATTGTAAAAATTAAATATTGTATGAAAATATAACTTTTAAAATTTAGAATATTGGTCTTAAACGCAACTTGCCTGAAATTTAACACATTTCTCCGAAGAGATTCCAAAAATTCAACGAATTGAATTTAGCACATGAATGTACTAAAAGTAGGATTTGCGATTGAATGAGGTACTGATGAATACATTCCACCTTTAACGAACTTCATGACGCAGCGCAGCTTTAGTACATATTTTACAGTAGAATCTCGCTATAGTCCATATTTGGTTCCAGATTTGACACTTGGATCACACTATAGTCCATGTCATTTTTTAAAATTATCAACGACTTTTAGTATTGAAATTGCTCGACGACTTCCACTTTCTTTGCGATTGTGGTACTTGTCGTCGCTCTCTTCATTATAGATCACAATTATCACAACTACTCAATAAAGTTTGCCAAAAAAATATTAAAATAATTATGACAACATTGCATGTCGCGTACTAAAAAACATAACCTAACTTAAAATTTGTGTTTTGAAATCAACGGTCGATAAATTGTGGACTATAGAGCGATGGCCTATAACGGGACTCTACTGTATTACTAAATCTAATCCCGAATATTACTAAAAAAAAATACGTCTTAACTAAAAAAAATTCAAATTCAATGTCTATTATATATTTTAAATGCAATAAATACACAATTGTACGCGTTAATTCGAAGGATATGCCCGCTGTTTTTGACACTGAACTGTAGGCTGAACATTGACACAGTTTTCATGCAAAAATTACGGGACATTTAAATTTTTATGGCACGTAGATTTGATTAATAAAAAATTAAGTACAATTGCAAATATTGTCATTTTAGCTAGTACTCTCTCTTCGTCAATTATGCAATTGAACGTGCAAATATTTCAATGCGTTGTACATTCAAAGAAATCAATTAAATATTGCGCGGGTAATTTAAATAAAATTTTGTATTTGATGTACTCGTTGTACCCATTGTACCTTTCTGAGTCTCCACGTGACAGAAAATGTATATAAGTGAGTGCGAAAAAGAAGTGTGCACATGCTCGTCTGAGGTTTTGACGAAGTTGAATTGAATTTGCGTATGAAATTGATAAGACAATTTCATTAACTCTTATCAAAGTAGTTCAGTGGCATTATTATACAAGAAAAGGGGAGTTCATAAAGCTTCGGATTTTTATTTGCGCCTCAAATTGAACCCAGAGTCGAGCCTCGAGATTATATCAGAATGGATAGTGATGGGTGGATCAATAGTTTATTGACTCTATGGGTTGTTTCTATCACATTTACAGTCCACTCATCTCCATTTGGCCATTTGTCTAGCATCGTATAAGATAAAAGGAAAACGCTTGGCCTTCAGAATTTTCACCCCACTTGTTCAACAGAAATATTATTCAAAAGTGGATCATGATGCTTTTTCTTCCGCTATGTCCGTTGAGTTGTATGATATAAAAATCCATGAGATTTCGTCTATATACTTTGTTATATTTAGACTGTGAATGGAAGTGAAAAAGGGCAAAACTAGAGAATGAAAATAAGAGCACAAAACTGGGTTAAGTTCGCCATCATTTAGCCGTATTATTTATTGGTACTCCACACCATTTGAATAGTGTTTTCACTTTTCTCGCAAAAAGTGAAGGTTTCACACCGCCAAGAAATAGTAAGACCAGTAAGACACAAGAATTTCTAAATAACTTTTACAAGCTTCTAATAAATTCCCAGGTAATTCAAAGTCATTCAAAAAATGATAATTGCTCGAAGCACGTCTTTGAAAATACTTTTGGAATGCTAAGAATTTATTAGGATTACTAATTTCCTCTTCAATCAAATGAGATGGAAAGAAATTTAACCTCTAAGCTTGTTATTATTGGAGATTCTTACATGGAAGTAAATTTTCAAGGGAAATATTATTTTGATTGAATTTTTGACCCATTTCCTGCAACTTATTAGTCCAAAGCAGAAAAAAAACACTTCTTGGACGAAAGCCAAAAATACTACGCGTGATTATTATCATTAATTATAAGCTCCGCACGGAAAATTTTTACATTTAAATTTTCTGTTCCATTTAGTACCTTTAAATGAAATTAGAAGCAAATGAGATGGAAAGCTTTCGTCACAAGAAAACAGCACTTTTGTATTTTCTTTTAATGTTTGATTATATTTAAACACCTTTAATCCTCATACTAATATTTAAGTAAATTACTTTCGGAACAGTAGTTCCTTAAAGGTAGAAGGATTTTTAAAAGTGATAAAGGAATAGGAGTTTATTACAGAAACGTTCATCGTCATCTTAATGTTAGTTACGAACCTCTAGAATAAGCGATAAAAATTTTCCTATAATATTCGAACATCAAAATAAATGAGTAACTAGACAGGCGTAATTCAAATGCGGTAAGTTAAAAAAAAAACCGGAAAAAAGAGATTAATTATTAAGGCAGTTTCAACAAATGGTATATTTTGTCAGTAAAATATTCAAACTGATCAATTATTTAAAATAAGCGGAAGTAACAAATTCGGACAAGTTAATAAAATTTAGCCAGTAAAAATAGTAAAATAGAATAATACTCAGTAAAATAGAATAATTATTTAGTAGAATAATTTTAGTCAATTACACGTTCAAAATGATCAGTCATTTATTGAAAATAAACAGGTACAATTACATTCGGTCTTAACAAAGAAACAAAATTTGATCAAAAGAAAAAAGATTATTTTGTTAGTATTGGGGGCTGATTAAGCTTTCTATAAAAGCATATCTTGCCATTCGAAAAATATAAAATTTTACGTGAATAAAATACTTGTATTTTTTTACTTCTCGAAGTTAAAGAGAGAGCAGTTACATACGTTACATATAATCCACATTTTCTTCAACCTGTGCCATGACTAGAGTCCAAACGGTGAGAGATATCAACTTCCAGTCTTCGACAACACCTCCACAAGTCGACATTATTTAGGAAAGTCTTCCTCCCCCCACACCCCATCCTTCCCAACCAAAACCTTTTTTCGGTTTATTTACAATATTACACACAGTTTTTTAATTTTCGAATATGTTTTAGATGTATTCAAGGTGAATATTTCACCCTTAGACACCTATGTTCGAAAAACATTTCGATGTAGAATTTTCAAAGGTCAAAGTTTAAGCATTAGGGCGTAATTTTTAACAAATTTGCCTAAACTGGATTTCTTGAAAGATCTTGAAATTTCCAACCCGACTGCATTGGACTAAATCGGTTATGAGTCGGTATAGTACCCGTAATTGATGTATCTTTCTCAAGAAATTTTCAAACAGTAAGAGATATCGACTGCCGGTCTTCGATGACCCCCCCCCCACCACCATTAGTCAATATTATCTAGGACAGTTTTTTTTCTATGATTTCTGATTCCATGATTTCTTTCATTTTCCATTATGTTTTAGAGATAGTCAAGACAGATATTTCGTCCTTGGACACTTATGTTCGAAAACCATTTCGATATCGAATTTTCGAAGATCAAAGTTTAACCACTTTGGAGGGTCTATTTTTCAACCGATTTGCTTAAATTTGGGTTTTTTTTCGAAAGATCTTGAAATTTCCAAACCGACTGCATTGGACTTAATTAGTAGTGAATCGGTACTCCGTAAAATAATTCCTTTCTCGGATATACTATGCATCTGGGCCATCTAGATGCATTCCCTTGTTGTAAGACTTTCTTAATGGTTTCCGTCTGTTTTTCATAAGACTTAATTTGTTGAAATAATAATATTCAATGAACAGTAGAATGCTATCCAATTTTTAAAATAATAATATACATTTCTAAGTATTTACTATAAAGAATTCTTTGAAAATTTACTTCATGTAATCTTATCAGCTAGAGAAATGACTGTGAAATTTCGAGAATCCTCAAATAGATAATAAGAATTATCAAAAAGAAAGTATTTTGCTCCATCTTACAAATTTCTCATTACATTGTCTTAAGCTATTTTATGATCAAACAAGAATTTATTTATTTTAAAATTTCATATGTAAATATTGGAAAATTTAATAAGATTTCTGTGTTTACATATTTTGTTTGAAAATAATGACCATTTCTTTCAGCACACCCCAACTGTTATGCCGCCAGTGTGAAGTTTATCGCACAAGCAAAATAATATTAATTTATTTAACCCATGTGTTTACGAACAACGAAACAAAACAGATCCAGCAAAGTATTTTATAAGTCATGTTTATATAGACAGTCCGGAAATCTTCATACACATCACACCTTCAATTCAGATGAGAGACTCGAATTGCGAGTCAAGTGCATTTCATTTATCTACTGGGGCGAATGTTCGAATACATTTTTCCGTGTGTGTCATTCACATTAATGCCTATTTCGTCGCATCTGGCATTATTGTCTCTTAGCACCTTTTATTTAAATAAAATAAAAGCAATTCAACAGTTTATGTTAATAGAAGTGCTGATGGCAAAGGAAAGCTTTGAAGAAAGAATAAGAGATGTAATACACAACACTTCTATGCTCTCATTGAAGTACATTAATTTAATTGTTTTATTGCTGAAAAGATGTACGACAGAAACTTGTTAAATATTGAATCATGTAAATGAGTGAATACATTTACATGCCGCATCAGTCATTGGACAACAAAGTTTTATGAAAGGATCATAATCAAATTTACAGTATGGTTGTTTTTTTTTATTTCAATACTAAAAGTTGGGTTATATACGGAATGTGAATAAATCTTTTGTGTCTCAAACCACAGTTCTATACAGGGATACTGGCAGCATTGTGAAACGATAAGATGTGGAGGTCGTAAAAAACTGCATCATCGCTAGCCGTCATCCTTTGAATAGATTTGTCGCTGTAGCAGCAATTAAATATCCCGTGGAATGCAGCTATCACAAATATCCATGTGGCAAACATTAGAAAGATAACCAAAAATGCTCTAAAAAATTAGGAACGATGGAGCGAAGAAGTTCTTTCACTTAGCTGTTAGTAGTCTGTTGTTGAATATTGTCTAATCTGATAAGAAAAAATCCAACAGGACAATTCATGAACATGAAATGAGTATGTCTACCTGAGAGAAAGACCATAAGATAATTTAGACGTTCGGATGGCTACAAGAAGCCAAACACAACCTTTGTGATGATTTGGCCTTCCGTTGTCTATAACTATTCTCTGCTATTTTTTTTAGTTAGATAGAGGGAGTGGACGTTCCAACGACAGTCTTCTGTTTATTTATTTTAAACGTGATGGTGTCCATAGTCCTTGTATACCAATCCGATCGATTTCTACATATGACACATTTCACAGTCCAAGATTAGAGCCCAAACATGTTAGAGCATTCACGTTTAAGATAACTCTTTAACGTGAATGGGCTTGAATTCCGGAAACTCTCGTTCGGCAAGGACGTCGTGAAGTCTCTATCAGACGACTTAGGGCCATTGTCTGTGCCTAAGCCGATCAAATCGAAAATTTTTAATTGAAATATGCGCAAAACAACCCCAGAAGCGACCTACAAAGAAACTCGTCGAAAAAGCAAAGAAAACGCAACCAAATAGCACATTTACATATAAGGCAAAAATTCATGCGAGAAACTCATATTGCCTTCGGCAATACTGAATGTTTGGACTTCGACCGAGAATGTTCTACAACCCTCCAGGCAGAGACCAGGCTTCATCTCCCTTCGTAATTGCCATCGCTTATCCGAAATCGTTACTTTATGCGGCATGGTCACTGATATTTTTATCGGAAATATGACTGGCGAAGACTGGGACCGAGAATCTGCTTTTCAGGAAGTGACGAGGCTGTTGTCCCCTTTCTTTACCATCTTTGGTTGAACGAGCTCGCTTCCTCAACCACTGAGAAAACGACTATTGTCATTCTCGATTTCTGGATTGGATTTAGAAGTAAGTAAGGAAACCCTTTCCAGGGTGAACTGGTCCAGCTGATCAGTTCCAGAAAGAGTGTCGAGGCTTTTGCTCCTCTTGATGATCTAAAGACAGAGTCGAAGCCATTGCCGAAAGCGGAAAGAGACACCAAGCCTATGCACTCTCTATCTGGCGGAAGGGCTAGGCAGTTGACCCCTTTCCTAGGGGTGAATAAGTGGCTCTCGGAGTGAACCGTGAGCGGCGATCGGCAAAATAGTGCCGATCTGGAGGTAAAAATCAACAGACTGGCACTATTTTGCAAAGATATCGACAGATTGGCATATTGAACATGTCATTTTCATTCACAAAAATCTGCAGATTTGACCGATTTTAGCGAAGAATCGGCGGATTTTATTGACAGTCCACTCTTATGAAGTATAGCGTTCATTGAAGCTCAAGTAACATTATAAATTTCCTACAAACGATTCAAGTGGTAAATTTTAATGCAAGGCTGAGCAAGAATCGTTTGAAACCGAATAAACTTCAAAATAAGTTTGTTCATATAGCGTTTTGATCATTGACGTACAATTTTCATTTGATTTTTATTCAGTTTCAAACGGTCCTTGCTTACCTCTGTTTTATGTACTGTACTGGAAACACTAATATTGTAAACGTACTTGCGACAGACCGGAACGAGATTGACAGATCGGAACTCGAGTGAACCGTGAGCGGCACAGTTATCTACCCCTTGCCCCTTTCCTTGTCGACAAGTCTGCACGTAATATGTGCGACCACAGAGTGTTCAGTAAATAGCACTGTATGCATACCCTTCTACCGCGCCCGACACAGGTCTTACACTCCCGATCTTTTGGACGCAATACCGTAGAGAACGGAAAAAGGAAAAAGCCATTCTGACGAAGGGCGAGCCTGCTGTCCTGGCCCCTACGTAGAAGATACCGTACCCCAAGATGTGGAATGTTGCCCCAAGAGGCCGATTCTTCCCTATCAGAGGACGTAACGACTGCCCAGGCCTTCGCGTTTTCTAAAGTCTTAGATCAATAAATCGTTAAGTATGAAGTTAACGATACGCCTTATAAATGTCGCTGGCGTAAGACTTGGACTCTTCCTCACGCTCTAAAAGTGAAAAGTCTCATCCACAGTAATATTTTTAAAGGTAGTTTTCTTTCACATTCTTACATTTTGGTTGTTGGTCCATCATTCATTTCTTGTAGTCTTCACAATATTTAGATATCAAACGATTAGTTATAAATGGCTACTAGAGGTTTCTAAGGAATTCTCCCTTTAATGGAAATTTTCAAAATTTTTTTTTCGTTTTTTTTTCCTGTTAGTAAAAAAAAATGTAAACTTATCTATTTCGTCTCTACATCGATGGACGAAAATAGCCTTGAATTATGACTGATTCCAGAGCAAGTCAGGATTCAGTAGGAAGGACTTTGAATCCCTGATAAATCTAAACAAGTCTAACAACATATGAGTTGTCCATGTGCATTACTTCTACGTCTCTTTGGAATATAATGTTGAAGACTCTAGATTGAGCATCCCGCAGAGCTGAACTCCTTCTATGCCGATTTCTTTTTAGTCCATTAATTGATTGATTTTTTAAATACATAATTTACGCTAATTCTTTCCGCTCAAAAGTTTTTTGCAAGTTACTGATATAATTTGGCAAACAAAAAAAATTGTACAAGTGGTTAATTATACTAATACATGACTTTTTTATCAGTTTATTGCTGAAAGTCAAAGAGGCAGCAATGTAATTTTCTTTTGCAAACCAAACCAATCAACAGAAGTAAATTTTTGTCCTAACTTTTTTTTTCAATTTGTTCATAAACGTTCTTAAACTAGAGTACTAGTTTATTGTATATCATTAAAACTCTACATGCAAGCATTTCTTTGGTGTATGAAAATTTCCAATAGTACAGTCACATGTAATAAAATTCGCACACCTCTCAAGTGTGGAATTCCCGCATGTTGACCTAAAAGATTTTTCAGAGAACCACAGTGAAAAAGTAGAAGTTAGGAAAGTTATATGAGGAAGATTGTGACGGATTACAAGACAGGCATGTAAGATCTCTATCGCGTACATCACGTACATCACCTAATTCCATGAATATAAGAAGTTCCAAGCGAGGAGATTCTTTGTCCAACTTGCAAACTCTTTTTCGGCATTCACAATATCTAGGTCGAGAGTCTCTCTTTCGTATATGGATGAGTTACAAAAAGCGATAATCAATTGTCTTCCAATTCTATCACATGTTTTATCATTGTTGTATGGAGAAAATTGTGTCAAAGTTGGATGGAGGGAATTTCTATATCGGGTCGGAATGGAGTTGTGAAAGAAAATTGCGAATTTTGTGGAAAAGAGAAAAAGTCACAATATGCAGTATCATTATCAATCGTGCCAGCTAATCATGTGTAAGAAAATCAAAGGCACTTCCAATTGTTATCGCAATCACACTGGCGATATACTGCGCGACTGAAAACTTTCAACTTGCGTCACTAAAAGAGTTAACAATGTGTGATATTTCCACGTCTTTCTTGAAAGTTATGTACTTTAAAATGAATTTTCATAGCTTAGTGATTCATTTACTTGGCATACAGACAAACCAATGATTGCTTCCAATACCACTTGGTATGAGAAGAAAACTAAAATACTGAGCTCAGCATTATGACAAGAAACCGTAATGTGGAGTAATTATTCATGTGAGTAGCAATTTTTGAGGGCAATTCACCTGTTTAATTTGCGTTTTTGCGATGAGCCTGGAAACTCTAATATTCTTGCGCCACCAAAATCTCCAATGTCGTCCACTAAAGATGACAAAGTCCAAGTCACACTTTTTTCTCCTTTTTTTCTCCGATGATTAATCTCCAAAACCTCGTGAGATGAGCTGATATCCAACGTGATATTGTCTGGGATGTAGACACACTCACTTCACGCTCAAGTATCTTATTTCACCTTCGCGCGCGAAATTCCAAAAAATTTTCCACTCAACTTTTATCAAATAGTGCTGGATTTTAATCAGGAATATTTGCACTTTTTTTGTCCCCAACCTTAGTCGCGTTTTCCAGTGTTTCTCGCTTTTTTTTTTGTTGTTATTTGTTGTGGGCCAAAGTGGCCAACGACGTACGCCTCAACCACACTCGCGATATATACGCTTGACTGATATATACAAGTCCACCGATTTCCGGGAGTAGCCACAGCTCCAAGACTGTGTGGATCTAGCGGCTGCTTCGGTCTGACTAACAGCACATTAGACATTTCTTTCCCAACGAAGCGCCAAGCGTGGGGCTTCGCGATTGTGTCTACTTGCGCGGGAAGGGAGTGTTTACATCCATGTGCCTTTCAAGGGGGATATATGCACACTCTGGCCACTCTGGTAACCGAAATTGTTTTTGACATAAAAATTTTCTTAGTCTACTATTAATTTCTGTTAATATTTCAGTGAAAATTTCTCATTGATAAATTAAAAATATCTAGTGCTTTTAATGGTAGGAAAAATTAATTTTTTTTTAAGTATTTCATATTTGTATAATGTAGTCTTCAATATGGTCTTTAGACCATGTCATCTACCTTTTACGGATATGATGTCTTCTGGCCTGAAAATTTCAATGATTTCTGAATGAAATATGCACGGATATGACCTGGTATTTTTTCTCCTTTATTTTCTCCTACAATTTCCTCCTCTTAGTAGGAGAAAATAAAGGAGAAAAAAATACCAGGTCATATCCGTGCATATCTCATTCAAATATTCTACTAACCGTAAAGAAAAGGTGTAGGGGAAACTGGGGCACCACCAAACACGGGGTACCACCAAACACTACAATTTTTTAATCGTATATTCGACTTCAGAGGATAAGACCTATAAGAATTTACAGGCACTATAGGGATGCTTGTCCACTGAAGGAATGGTCGAGATAGTCCAAGTAGTTTAAAAATAAAAATTAGTGTTTGGTGGTACCCCGTGTTTGGTGGTGCCCCAGGTTCCCCTAATGATTTCATTAATTCAAAATCCACAACGTCTTTCGCATACAAAACGGAATAATATAAAATTTATATAACGTTATTAAAACTCTTAGAATTATTAGAAAATTGAGACTGCTGTTGCTAAACCGGGAGAACTCAGTAAATCTACACTAAATTCGTTTAGACTAGATCCACATTGAATTAAAATAAAAAGAGCTAATTGGGCACAAAGTCATTTAAAAAGTTGGATCACATTTTTTTGTTGTAATAACTCTTTATCCATATTGATTATTATCACGAAAACATAAAGTAATAAGATGCCTTCGGTATATGTCGTTAAAAACTATTTTAAACCTTTAGTCAATATAATCCAGAGAATTTAACTTTTAGTCAAAATCCATTGAAACCACTGAACGAGTGGGGCATTGGCGTGCTACCAGCCAATACATTACACCAGATGTGTGCAAAAAACCGTTGAAACCGAATTAACGTCAAATGAAACATGTACGTCAATGGTCAAAACGCTACTATAACAAACTTATTTTGACGTTAATTCGGTTTCAACGGTTTCTTGCACACCTCTGCATTACACTCTTGATCGGCTTTAGTCAGCAACTCTCTCATAAGGAACTCAAAGCAAGGAAAGCTCGTTCTCGTAAATTTCCTCATGGATCTGTAAAGCGGTCTTTATACTAGAAGTTTAGCCCAGTTCCCGAAGGTCATAAAATCCTAAATAGCAATTGATTTTATTGGTTTTGCAGAATATAATTGATCATTTCTCTTTAATAATCCAATCTTAAGTTCAAATTGTCTAAAAATTCTTGACTGATAAGAAATTAAAAATGTTAAGCCATATGGCTAAGCCTTAGGTCTGAAGCCCATATAACTCATTCTCCTAGGGTGCTCTACAACGAATAAAAAAACAAAATATATTAATTTTAATATAGTCACTGTGAATTTTAGACATTGACTGGATAATTCCCCCTTGGAATCTTCCCATTCTCCGACACTATCGCCACATGATGCCACCCGGGAGCATACGATAAGCCCCTACAACTACATGGACATCATGCAAATATTTTTGCTCATATGTGACTTGACACTTGCACCTTTTCGGCGACAACGTCCAACCCCGACATGTAAATCTCAAATATACCTAATCCAAGAAATGCCACGAAAAGACTTGTCGGAATTTTAGAGTCGATTTGAACAAGTGCAGACCCATAAACATTTCCCACTCATGGTAACAATATCAAGAGCTGTTTAACTAAACCGACTAAACCCATTATAAAGAATTTCTGGATATTCTATCTGATTCAGCAAGTTCATTGGTCGTTGTGCGAAAGAACTCGAGAAATTCACATGATTCATATCACGACAATAGCGAAAAAATCAATATATATCTCTCATCCAGACATCCGGACTTCGAGCAATATCGTGAAAAAAATGTCACATAATTTATTGTGAGATGCAAATAGATTTTGCATATTTTGCAATAGTACAATTCTGTTCAGCGTTCAGCAAGATATTGATTGAAAGAATAATGCTGTGGCATTTGCATACTCCTGTGGAGATGTGTGACGTCCAATAAGAAGTTAATTGCAAACGTTATTATTTATTAATGTCGTATTGAATTTTGATGTGTGACAGATACTTAGTTACATAAAGAAGCAAAAACCAGACAAGGTGGTGAAATATCGCTATTGGATACGAAAAGAAATATTCATTCATGAGATTCGGATGAGCAATCAAATAGATTGTATATATGTATTACTCGGAGATTCGCAGAATATCGTCAAACACATTTCGCAAAACCAGAATCCCAAAAAAACAATTATTCCAGAATTCATTGCATAATTGCTTTTTCGTATTTCAAATTATTGAATAATTTTAAAATCAATGCTTATAGTATCTGCAAATGTTTTCAGGCGACTATATACTAAGCGTTTTTAAAAGTAAACTCTAGTTCATATTTAAGTCTATTTTCTGCTTTTCGCTAAGATTCTTTGGAAACCTAGCTTTTGTGATTCTAGGTAGAAACAGACAACGTCAGATTGGGCCCAAATCTTGAATGTATGACAATCATAGATCACGAATATCATGTGCGCTAAAAATCGATTTTCGACAAAGATTAAATGTCGATGGGTAGCTAGAAGATAGGTAATGTCAGATCCAACCCTCACCCTCTTCCAATATGTTTGAACAACCCTTAACTTTCCTTTCTCAATAACTGAGACCTATGTAGAGCGTATGGCCTATTCGACGTATGTCAACCCAGTCGACGGCCATAACCCACCAATCCTAATTCCTCATTCCTTTGACACGCCCAACCCCTACCATCCCTATGGGTGCTGAAAGGTTGCTTTGGGGCTCTTACTGTTAGGTAAATGTCCTCAGTCTTCAGTGAGTGAGCATCAGTCGCCGTGGACGGTTCACTCTCATGAAGTGAAAAATGGGTGGCACCTTCAGTTCTCGAATTTCCCTCTAAGTTTGTATTCTTCTATTTAGGTGAGCCCCATCTGGGCTTACACCTATGACACGGATCGGTCTCATATTTTAGTACGTTATAGCTGGGCGTAAGATCTTTCGTTTTAAAACAGACCTGAGCCCCTGGCGATTTGAAAAGTTCTCGTAAAATGCTATAATTCTTCTGAACAGCCAATTTCATAGATTTAGATCCGATTAGTAAAAAGTCGAATTTCGAATATTCTATGTTGAATATTTCGAAAACTAGACGATGTTTTTTTAATTAAATTTTATTATGTTGTAGCGGAGGTTAATATCTTTCCAACGCTGAATCACACTCCGTCCTCTATATTCCCCGATCTAAGCTTATAATCGAAAATACCTTAACTGTATATTCGGTGTTTATGAAACGATTGTCATCCAACCCAACTCCACCCCACTGACGAAATTGACCGGCCTCTATCCTTAAAGTCTATTATTCGATTTTAATGAACTTTCGAACTTTCTATTTCTTTTGTTGGTCTTCTGTACTCAAACTATTTAAAGTTGAAAATAACCAGTGATAAGCCCAGATAGGGTTATGGTAACTAAGATTCATTACAGGCGACCTCGAAGTGCCTATGCACAATCTAATTTTTACACATTTTAAATTGCAAGCACCCCGAGGTCGCCTCAATTATCTCGACTGTGAATTTTGTGAATGTGCTGAACCGATTTTGATGATTACTTCGACATAACTGTAGAGGACATTTGTCTCTACATTTCGTGCATACATCATTTTTCGATCAGATAATGCGATCTGTCAGATTTTGCCGTTTAAGTGTGAAAAATTGACTTTTCCATAAAAACGCTTTGAAATCACTCAGATGCCAATTTAACTGCTTCTACTCGACCAAGACACTCAAAATAGGGTTTTAAATGGAAAAAGTCTCACAAAATACAACAATACTTTGATATAGTTGAAGTTCATCAAATGAACACTTGGGGCGCTCTGGTCGAAAAAACCAGTTCAGAAACAAACAACCTCGATTATCTCGGCTTCTGATTAATCGATGAGATCAAGTTCTACGACAAAATTATAGAGAACATTATGGTCTACATTTCACCCATATCTCACTTTTCTGTCACTCCATCCAAATCTTTGATATTTTGGTTTAAATTCAAAATTTGTATAATTTCACGAATTTGACTCAAAATAGCTGAATGGCGTCCCACAATTTCAGCTCTAAATCGAATTTGCATGCATTCCGAGTTAGCTCACATTAAGAATCTCACCTACATAAGCCGGTTAGGATTATCTGTCTCTTTTCTTGTATATATGTAAAAGTTAGAAGATAAGACTGGAGATATATTTTTTTTTTAATATTCTTAAGAGTGACAAAAATGTGTATACTAGAGGTAACGTTTACATTTACATTACACGGTTCACTTTGTCTCCAGTTAGCCTTTTTTACCTCTTTTTTCGAAAGGATTTTCCTGTTAAAACAGGTTTGGGAAAATAATTTCGCACTTCCAGGATTTGAATGGCACATTTAGCATCTTCTAGATGTTTTGAGATTAGTAACAGTCATCAAACACTAAACTATAGTTTTTCATATATTTTAATTCTTGTTTAAAGTGGAAATTTTTACAAGTAACGTACAATGTTGTAGTAAGCTTGAAATACTTCATTTAACACTATTTTCGCTTTAAAGGTATTTATTTCTCCATTTTTATTTTAAAAGTGACACAATTACACCTAATTTCAGTCACACATAAAGTCCTTTACTGAAAATATTTTATAATTGTCCCAAAGTTGTTTTCGCGTTCAAATTAAAAGAAACATTATTAAAACATTGTAAAACGTAACTTAAAAAATAGTGTTTTGAGGATTACCTTGAATATTTTGATGCGAAACATGTTCTACTAGAGCAGTATGGGAAAGTTCCCATACATCTTATGTTTCTGAATAAATCGACCACTCAGATAAGAAACGAATAACTCGCAGTACGCAAATTTTACAGGAGAGCGATTTGAAGCTGAGATTTTACATGCAGAGTATAAGATTTTTGAGATTAAAAATCTCTATAACTTTGAAAATAATTATCTTTCAAGTAATAATATTCACAAGAAAGGTAGAGGGTATTGTTGCGAACCTGCTTTGAGGCATGCTCTGTCTAGAGGATGCTGCATGGCGCTCTCTAGGGGTTGAGTGCCGTGCATTGTTGAGTTTTGCAGTTACCCTTATAATTCATGTGAGCAACTTATACTTGCAATGAAGTAAGTCGAGTTCTATGTGCTTTCATGGTTAAGTTTGAGCTTAGGTTTATCATCCGCGCTCGAGTGAGTGGAAAGGGCAGCAACTATCCTGCTCACGCAGCTTTCACCCTATCACTCTAGAGCTCGAATCCCTCCTCTGTGCGCTTTTTGGCTGCACGAGATTCCCGTGAATTACTTTGTGTCATTGAAGTAAATAAAGTGTTTGTGAGGTTAAACTCTCTGGCCTTTATTTTTTCCTCCCTGCCGTCGTGGTCTCCGGTCAAATCCGCAACAGTATAAATAAGTATCCAAAAAATCGAGTTGTTCGACTTATAATGTCGAAATGTGACTCCTTAATATATTTTAAAAGCTGTTAACTTCCCTCTGGGTTTTTAAAATATGTGTGCAATGAGTCACATTTATTGAGAAACACAGAAAAAGTTATGACGAAGCGCTTGGGATCGTACGAAGTATGGGCACTTTCCCCTATGCTGCTCTTATTTTTGGAAAACGCCACTACTACACTTAAAATTCATCGGGATTCCACTCAGATTTTTCAGAAATGCGGCACATTGCACAAATTAATTCAAGAATATTTTATAATAAATTATTATTAAAAGCAATTCTTGTTTTGATGAACACATTAGCATTGAACAGACTGGGCCATTGCTCTTTTAATCGATTTTCAAAGAAGCAATGGAGAAGTGATATGACACATTCATTTTTTTCGATTAGATAACTCACTGAGAACAGCGCCATCCAGTGTAAGTAAAATGTCCAAGGCGGGAAATATTTTCAGTTGTTCAAAACAATGTAATTCACATTATTCACATGTATTTTATGCTAAACTTTAATTTCACTAAGCCTAGACTCATTTTAAATGTATTTCAAAAGTTTTCACAAGAGTTTTATGAGTAAAATATCCTTTGTTTTGGTTTTTCCTGGCATCAGCTGATTTCGATGGTGGTCGATGAAATTTCGAACAGTGAATTCAAATAGAGAATGTTAACGGACTATGTAATATGGAAGTGTCAAGAAAAAGCAATTGACCGGGCAATTGCTTTTTGCTTTTTGTTCAAGGTATTTAAATTTGGCTAATTTTACTAAAATACAATTTCCTTTTTACAGAATATTGTCTCAGAGAACGGAAAAAGATCAAATTGATGCAAAAATTGGTTTGATGCCTCAATTTTTTGAATATTTTTTCCACATGTAAAAAAGCAATGAAGGAGTAAAAAAGCAATGACCATGTAAAAAAGCCCAGTCTGTTCGATGTGATTACTTACAAAACTTCAGAACAAAATTTTTTAGACAAAACCGTATTTCGAAAGTGCACAAAATTCTGCATCCGATTTTATAAAATCAAAAAATCATTATAATGCCACTCAAATCGCGGATGTGGGACATAAAAAGCACATTTCTCGTTAAGATGGGAAAAAATTATCTTTGACATACTTGTAGAATGTACAGAAATAAATTACCTATTCGTTTTGTATAGTTTTTTCGAAGATAATTTTTCTAATTTCGGTTTCTAGACACTTTTATAAACAATTGGAATTTTAAATTAAAAAATTATTTCAATTTTTTTTGACTTGGAACCATTTCAAGGAAATAAAAAATCTAAAGTTAACTTACCTAAAAACGTTGAAATGAATAGAGTCACATTAAAATCTTATACGCATATGTTTTCTAAGAAAAACCAAAACCATTTTCTACGCATTTCCCTGAATTGCAAAAAGTAATTTTTCCATCTACTTGAAAACTCGAGAGGAATTTTTCCACATAAGGTTGTGCATTATCGTGTTTGTATTATTATGCATAATGCGATAAGGAATTCAAGGTCCGTTGTCACGCTTTAATTGCCACTCATTCCGCAATTTACTACAAAGTACATTCATAATTTTTACACATTATGACAGCACTTTTTTGGACACAAATTGCATCCAGGAAGAAACAGATAGTGATTTCCTTATTTGCTAAAGACAAGCTATTCACTGTTGGGAGGTATTCGGGAGTAATATAGAGTGTTTTGAACTTTAAGTACGTGAGTGTAACCGTCTATTCATGAGAATGACAGTTGGAGGGGAAAAAGATATGGCGTTCTGTGAATGTGATTTAATGTTGTGACGAAAATTGACTGAAAATTGAGGAAAATCCTCGAATTTCCGGTTAAAAACAGTTACAAAAGGTGTCTTAAGTGTTTATGTTGGTGTTTTGAGTAAAAATTTATGGAAATTTAACTGATAAATATGAAAAAATAGAAAAAATTGTAACAGTGTCATTCTGTCAAGTGTCAAATTGGTGAAAGGGATTTTTCTACTTTTTTTTCTGGAAAATCCCTCAAAAACTGACCATTTGGTATAGTCTGAATATTCTGTAGTACTTTTACCATCGATTTTACAAAAGAAGACAGCTGAAAGATGAACAATATCCAGCAAAATAATGGAAATAATAATCAACAGAATAACAACAACAACAATCCAACAGGCAGTTTGGAGAGAGGGAGGTAAGATTGGAAAAAGTGGTTGCATGCAACTGCTCATGTAGGTCGCATAAAATCAAAAACAGCGAGAAAGACTCGCAAAAAGTCTAAAAATATCGGGATATTTTTAATGGATGCGCAATTATTTCATTAAAATTATAACTCAATGTGTTATTGCTGAAGACGTTATTCGAGTACACAGCTGCTGGCTCTTTATTTTCTTCGCGGCATCGCTCTAGTAAAGTTGTTTCATCTGTGCTGAGTCGCAAAAGTTTTCTTTGTTGTTACACATTGATCCGGTATTGGTAAATATTTGGCAAATAAACTTGGATATTTTTTTTCGATATAAGATGTGACCGCATTAAAACTGCTATTTAAATATTATTTTGTTGTCGCGAAAAATTAAAGTATTCGTGGAATAGTAACATCCAGCAATTTACTTCCTCGTGACCACTCGAAAAGAATCA
The DNA here is from genome assembly GCF_024763615.1 of Phlebotomus papatasi. Lineage (NCBI taxonomy): Eukaryota > Metazoa > Arthropoda > Insecta > Diptera > Psychodidae > Phlebotomus > Phlebotomus papatasi. Next base: position 33,351,986 of record NC_077224.1, read on the forward strand.
TCTATTTTCTCTGGAAATTCTTTTACTTTTTTTGCCTCACTGACAAAGATGGATGATCCTTACAGTTGCATCCTGTTCCGCTATGCCAGTCAAAATTCACTGGATGAGAGCTCCCAGAAGCAAATACCACGACAAAATGCCAAAGATAAGGCGACTGGATCCTACAGAAATCAACAACATACATCCCGATGCTTCGAGAAGATGAACGAGATGAGGAGGTGAGACCTTTTTCCCACTAATCTTTTAAAATTTATCCAGTTTTATACAAAAGTATTAGAAATTCCTGAGCATATTACAATTGATTTTACTAGGAATTCCGATAACCATCGCGTTCAGTCATGCGTTTACACTTAAAAAAAATAATAAACAACTTTTAAAGCGATATAAAATCAAGAAAAACAATGTTTGAACTTCTGTTAAACACAATCTTCATATCAAGATTGTTCTTTCTCGGTGATTTAATGATTAGTGGTTTCAAGTTTCAGTTAGATTCCAATTGGATAAATCCAGTGAATACTCAGTTAGTTTGGTAATTATTTGTTAAATAAAACCTTTCTTGAACATTTTTTTATGATTCATTTAGGCCATTTATACCGAGATTAGATTGAGATTCAATTGTCCCAAAATCGGGTTTTGGGACAATTTAGACTCAATGTGAGACGACAATATACAGTAGACTCTTCGATATCCAGCACTTCGATATCCGGGTGACGGCTGCCAAACACTGGCGGTTGATATATTCAAAATTATTTTCACTAAACATGAAGTTTGTCCAGAGTGAATTAAAATATTATTATCATTGTACGAAGTTTTTAATACATAATTGTGATAAAAAATGAAACATAAGCACACCATGAAGAAAATTCTCTTGTTCTTTGTCAGACAGAAAATAAATTCACACTGCACAAAATAGAAAAACCGTTGATCATTCAAAAAACCTAAATGTCATTTTGTCCCCCAGTCAGCCGGATATCGAAGAGTCTACTGTAAACTGTTTCATTGAGGCCAATTACACCCCCGTATTAGTTTGAGACTGAATTGTCCCAAAATCCGATTTTAGGACAGTGTTACGGCGCGAAACGCCTCTGGTGGGAAAAATGAGAATTGATGCCATCAGCCAACACCACTTCTCTTTCATCATGTCAACGTCACGAAGACACGCCTTTTGTTAGTTTAGTGAATAAAATCCGTTTTTGTTAAAAGAATCAGAAGAGTTTTCATTCCAAGAATCATCACACAACATTCTCAATGATTTGAAGCAGCGAAAGGCGAATAAAGATTGTTTTATCGGGCAAAGGTAATTGGTTCTTTTTCGCCAGATATAATAATCATTTATTCATTCATCTCACAGGTTCGTATAGATCCCACAGGATCCAGCCTGGGATGCTTCCAATACCATTCAATCTTACACTTCTACACACAAGTTCGTGGAGATCCACAGGATCCAGCTTGGAAATACACAAACAGCATTCATTCTAACATATTATCACACTCACAGGTTTGTCTCGCGACGCGACCAGACAGTTTAATCTCAATCTAATGCGGCGGTGTAAATAGCCTCAATACAATACAATACAATATAATTCGAATCGATATTAACCAAATAATTAATAATCGTTTTGTTCAATAAGAAATTATTATCAATTTATTACCAATTTCATTATTTTCATTCATTATACTTATCAAAAAATACAAAGGCCATTCAAATGAAATAATTCAAATTTATATTCTTTTTTTATTTTTATATAGTGAAATACAAAAGCAGGGAAAACACTAAAATAAATTAAGAGCAAATCACCAATGGCAGCCGCCAAGATAAGGTTTTCTTTCAGAACAGTTAGATAAAGTGAACTTTAGATACTATGAATCCACGAACCACCCTTATCGGGGATCTCGTGGCGAAATAAATAAAACCGTCGCGTCTTGGGCGGTGAGATCTCTGACTCGGGACGGGAGTACGGAAAAAACCTTGCACGCTGTGGGAAAGGCGCTCTTGGGCGATCTAGAAGGAATTCAGCAAATTCTTCCAACACGATCTATACGATATTACAACATGATTATACTGTAACAAATATCCCGATACGATTAATAATAACCACCATTATTCAGAACACTCGACAGGTATGCTAGGCTTCCAGAAATCATCAGACTAAACAGGAGTGATACAGTTCTCGTTCACAGAAGAAATGACAGTTCACAAACAATTAATACTTTTGTTTATAGTGAAATGAATATGGTTCCGAGTTTTCCGAAAAATATCCTCTTCATCAGGTATAAAATAATGGGGAAAATACTCGTAAAGTTTTGATTCGCACATAGTGCTTACATTGGGATCAATGGACAAACAAGATCAGGAGCTCATCTTCGTGCAATGGATAGACATAGAAATGAAATAAATAAACAGATCGTGACTCCAGGAAGACCGGCAAAGTGTCCCCAGATACTTGGGCATAGGACAGGGATATATGATGATCATAGTGGCGTAGACTGACTACATGGCGAATTAAAAACGCCATAGAACAAAATGGAAAAGAAGCAAAGGATGAATGGAAGTCAACTTAAGATCCTCAGGATATGGTCGTTCCAAACCAAAGAATCATTGAAAATAATTCCAAGATTTTAAACTATTCTTTTTAGTTTATGTTGTAATTTTTCGTAATTGACAATTTTTCATGAAATTTAACAAATAATGGGTGGCAAAGCGTTCTATGCTTTGCGAAATATTCAAACCTGGGGCTTAGATGCTATTATCTCCAAAGATTGACTTACGGAGAAAAATTACTTATTCATAACCGGTTGGCATCGATTCAGTCTTATCAGATTTTCGAATGTCTCTATAGTCCACAATTTATCGACCGTTGATTTCAAAACACTGATTTTAAGTTAGGTTATGTCTTTTAGTATGCGACATGCATAATTATTTTAATATTTTTGGCAAACTTTATTAAGTAGTTGTGATAATTGTGATCCACAATGAAGAGAGCAAGGTCAAGTACCACAATCGCAAAGAAAGTGGAAGCCGTCGAGCAATTTCAATACTAAAAATCGTTGATAATTTTAAAAAATTACATGGACTATAGTGCGACCCAAGTGTCAAATTTGAAACCAAAATATGGACTATAGCGAGACTCTACTGTATGCCGAAAATAGACACAGGCTGATCCTAGAGAATACTCAGCTCGTAATATTTGGCGGTATAGGATCAGCCCAAACTATCATACACTAAGGATTTAGGATCAAGGATTAGCGTTTTCAGTGTAAATTTCTATTAAATCTCCACACTTTGATTGCTGAAAGGCTTCTTAAGTGCAACATCAATGGATTTTTCGTACAGTAAGGAGCACTCTGATCTTCTCTTTACTCCAATCTTAATGCATTTCAAGATTTTGCGACATTGCGTACCATTACTCTCCATGTTTTTTCACCCAATTGACATTTCGAAAAGCACACAAAAACACCTAACATTTCACTAGACCTCATGAATTTAGAAAATCAGCCTGATCCTCCAAATTATGGGCTGATCCGTGAGTGTATCGACACCATTATTTCTCATTATTTTTCGGGATGATCCCTAAGTCGATCCCTGTGTCTATTTTGGGCTTTAGGGATCAGCCCGAAATCAGTCGCAAAATCTTGAAATGCATTAAGATTGGAGTAAAGAGAAGATCAGAGTGCTCCTTACTGTACGAAAAATCCATTGATGTTGCACTTAAGAAGCCTTTCAGCAATCAAAGTGTGGAGATTTAATAGAAATTTACACTGAAAACGCTAATCCTTGATCCTAAATCCTCAGTGTATGATAGTTTGGGCTGATCCTATACCGCCAAATTTTACGAGCTGAGTATTCTCTAGGATCAGCCTGTGTCTATTTTCGGCATAACGGTGCATTCACACTAGGATTTTTCACGTTTCAATTTTAAATTCAATTGAGCCAATTGAGCATTAAGCTATTTAGAATTTACTTGAAGATTCTCACAGCTAGGACACATTTTGCAAGAAATTTGCTCAATTTTAAATTTTTGATTTTGAGAATTTTGATTGTGAATGATTCCGGAAAATGTGTGATAGTACTTAAAATGTCCTATAAGTCACTTATCTGTTATTCAGAAAAGCCAGAAGAAAAGATTTCTAGGTAAAGGGTTCATGCAGCGACTCTCATACAGTCTTACAGTCTACAGAGACTAGTCTACAGAGATGAGATCTCTGGCTCGACTCTCACAATTGTGAGTTCGAGTCCCGCCCGGTGCAAAGATCTGAATGTTTAGAAAAAGACATGTTCACTGTGATATAACGTTATAAAAATGCACCGCCTCTGCCCAAAAAACTCCGGGAGCATGGAAGACGCATCCACATCACGGGGAGGGCGCTCCTGGGCGATCTACACATAGACTTAGCGGATTCTTCCAACACGGGATACAACAGCAGCAATATAACATGATTATATTGTAACAAGTATTCCGACACGATTAATAATACAGTCTACAGAGCCCTCTTGCCTACAACCCTTTCTTCTGGCTTTGGGGATTCTTTTGCATAACAGATAAGTGACTTATAAGGCATTTTTACACATTTTCCGGAGTCATTCACAATCAAAAATCTCGCGGCACTATTTAAAATTGAGCAAATTTCTTGCAAAATTTATCCTAGCTGTGAGAATTTTCAAGTAAGTTCTAGAAATCTTAATGCTCAATTGGCTCAATTGAATTTAGAATTAAATTGTGAAAATCCTAGTGTGATAGCACCGTAACGGTGTTTCACTAAGTTTTGATATTTTCAAGAATTGTTAGAATTTCAGGATTTCTTGCCTTTGCTCCATTGGTGATTAAAATCGTACAATTAAAATAATCATTTAAAAAGAAAAAGATAAACATTTTTTATAGTATTACAGAAAAGATATAAAATTGCTTAAAATTGATTTAGATTTCGGTTATTGCAGTAAAATAATCGTTTATTGAATTAAGTTAGTTAGAAATTCCCTTGAAAATTTCAGGCAAAACCTCCTCTGCGACATAATTCTCGTGGCTGAAGATATTGAAATTCCAGCGCATAAGATGGTCCTAGCATCTTGCAGTCCTTACTTTTATGCCATGTTCACGGGCTTCGAGGAGTCTCGGCAGGACAGAATAACTCTCCAAGGAGTTGACTTCCATGCCTTGCAGCTTCTCATTGAGTACGTGTACACTTCCGTGGTGGAAGTGACAGAGGAAAATGTTCAGGTACTCCTCACAGCTGCCAATTTGCTACAGCTCAATGATGTCCGGGATGCCTGTTGTGACTACCTACAATCCCAACTGGATCCGAGCAATTGCCTGGGAATCCGGGACTTTGCCGATATGCATGGCTGCATTGAATTACTGAATCATGCTGACGCTTATGTAGAGCAGCATTTTGCAGAGGTTGTCCAGTTCGATGAATTCCTCAATCTGACGCACGAGCAGGTGGTCAATCTCATTTCCAGCGATAGGATCTCAGTGCCATCGGAAGAAAAGGTGTTTGAGTGTGTAGTAGCTTGGATTAACTACGATGTCACCATGCGTCAGCAATACCTGGCTGCACTGATGGAGTACGTAAGGCTACCGCTCCTATCCCAGGAATATTTGGTGCAGCGAGTGGAGAAGGAACCTCTGCTGAAGGGTGACATTCAGTGCAAAGACTACCTCATTGAGGCTCTCAAGTATCATCTGTTGAAGGGAGAGATAAAGGCTTCATTCAAGACTCCTCGAACAATTCCTCGGCAACCCGTTGGACTGCCCAAAGTACTCTTGGTCATCGGCGGGCAGGCTCCAAAAGCCATTCGTTCAGTTGAGTGCTATGATTTGCGAGAGGAGAAATGGTACCAAGCAGCTGAAATGCCCACAAGACGCTGCCGTGCAGGACTGGCAGTTCTCGGGGATAGGGTTTATGCTGTTGGTGGATTCAATGGATCTCTCAGAGTTCGCACAGTTGACGTCTATGATCCGTCAACAGATTCCTGGTCAACTTGCAATAGCATGGAAGCACGGAGATCAACGCTTGGAGTTGCTGTACTAAATGGATTTATCTATGCGGTGAGTTGACAAAGTTAATACAGCATCACATGGAAATCTTATCTATCATCCATTGCAACACTAAAATGCTTTCAAAAGCATTCTAGTATTGCATTTTAGCATTCTAGCATTCCATTCCTTATTTTAGTAGAATATTCTTTTAGCAAAACTACAAAGTTTTTTGGAACGAACTTGGAAGTATTTTTTATCTAAAAAAATTAAAAAGTTGTTATCTGTTCATAATAAGTGAAAACGTCATGTTCGGAACCTAAAAAAAAAAACATTTCGCAAAATTTTCTAGTTTCACGATTCACAACCGATTTAAAACAAATTATTAATCTCTTAAAACCAAATTTCGGTTTATAACCTTTGGAACAATTTTAATCCTGCCAGAAACTCCAAGACCTTTTCTATGAATTAAAATATGCCCAAATCGGTTAAGAAATACCGTCTTTGGAGCAGTTTAACATTTAAACTTGAAAAATCAGCATTAAAAATGTCTAAATTTTCAAGCTATATTCGTGTATATATACAAAATATTGCCATAGTAAACTTTGAAAACGTTATGCAAAATTAAAAAAAACAAATTGCATGTTACGTTTTTAAATTATTGCAACAATAAGAATTTTACTGAGGAAGAAGAGAAGTGGAGGAAATGAAGACCATACCATTGGTTCTTGAGTAGACTTTTTATAGTGTCTCCCAAGGGCTTTGACACGCTATCGTTAACTGTTTGGCCCCTAGCTCTCAAATTATCCGGATGAACAAAAATATTGTTTTTAAGAAAACAGAAAAACATTTAAAACTATCGACTTTGGGTTTTCAGCAAAGTATACATCGTAAAATACATTTTCCAGAATCTCTTTTCTCTAGAGATCTACGAAACGACTTGCAATTTTACTTTTTTTTCAGAAAGGGAAAATGTCCATGCTTCATACGATCCCAAGTTTCGTAATGACTAATTCATATGTTTCTGAATAAATGTGACTCCGCAATATATTTCAAAAACTGGGCAATTTCCTCTAATTTTTAAAATATTAGGTGCGAAATAGGAAAAATTTAGTCGTTACCAAGCTTTGAGATCATATATGAAGCATGGGCACTTTCCCCTATGTCAAATTATTAAGTGAACCAGTCGCAAATTTTGTTATCTTTTATAATAGTTTAACCGTAAGAATCACCATTTAGATTTTAGAAATTATTATCTTTCTCTAAAAAAATGCATTGTGACTTCAATACAGTAGGGGAGACTGGGGCAAAAAGTCACAAATCGAAAAATTCAAAATTCAATATCTTCCAGGGTAAAAAAGATAGAGGCTCAAATTTTTTTTCTATAGATAGCCTTCATAGACCTTCTTCAATGTCGTAAGTTTCTTAGAATTCAAACAAGGAATTCAGAAAATAAAAAGAAATATCGAAATTTTTTGGTCTATCTTTGAAATATTTTCCTTGCAGAAGATAACAATTATTACTTACTTATTTTCCAAAATTGATGCACTGGTGAATATTTTCTAAATAATTTGGATTTTTTGAATACGAATCCGTTATCTATTTTAGAATTTCAAAAAAGTTCTTTTCTCCAGAAATCCTTTTATTAAAAATGGCCACTTGGGGTAAAAAGTAACAAAAAAGCGAAGCAATTTCTAATGTCTCACGGCGAAAAGAAACGTCATTATCATGTCTCGCAGCTTGTTGTTTACATTGGTCAAACGATTTGCAGTCTTTTGTGTGTGTTTTTTTTTCTAAAATAGCTTGAAAAGCGCTTTTCTCGTTTTCTCACTTTTCTCGTAGAGAAAACGATGTTTTACAAAAGTGTAGATGTATAAATTTTCTATGAAAATATGTCCTCTAGGTATTTTTTCAAATTTACGGAAGCCCGTAATGAAGCGAATCAAAATATGATAATACCCAATGTCTGATACTATTTGCCCCAGCATTTTTGAAAATGGTCACAAAATTACCTTTTAGAAATCGGCTCGATAAACGTATTTCCTCACAAAATAGAGGAAAATTACTTTCACAAAGTTGTAGAGCGGTAAATTTCCTATAAAACTGCGCTAATTAGAAATTTTTGAAGTGCTCGAGTAGCTTGTAAAAAAATAAAATATCCGTTTTGTGACTTTTTGCCCCAGTCTCCCCTACAATTCTCTAAATTCTTTCGTATTAATTGAATCAAAAAAAATGTGTAAACTTCGAGCATTTCTCAAAGTTTCAAAGTTTTAGCGCCAATTTTAACCAATTAAGTAATGATCTTAAAATATGCCTAAAACCGCATTAAAGTACTAAATGAATTCCTGATAAAGGAAAAAAAAACAATTAGGGTGGCGGCATTACTTTTGGCCTGTCTTTACTAAACTTCACCTTTTGTCACAAAATGATTTCTAAAAACTACAAATTTAAAAATATTTGATGTGTTATGATAGTATATATCACATTTTTTTTTGGTTTTTTGAAGCATTATTTCTGACAAAAATCTCGAAAAGGCCAAGCAAACACAAACCACAAGTAATGCCTCCACAATATCAATTTCTTTGCTATTAAAATTGGTTCCGTTTTGGAGGGTTTAATTTGAAATTCAAAGGCTTTTCAAATGATTCCAAATATGTCCGAATGAGCTAAGAAATTGGAAGAGGAGAAGCCTGCTTTGAGCTGTAGTCAAAATTAAGGTCTTTAAAACGCTAAGAGGTCCATTCGTGTAGATAGGAACCTGCGTGGAGTTTTATTTATGATCCATTTTGCCTCTAAACATCATTAGAAAAGAATAAGAGGTACAGAAAGAATAAGAATTATTCAGTACATTCAGTTAAGTTGAGAACCTATGTGTTGCTTTACAGACACTTTTTACTATTTGAACGAACTGTAATGCCTGGTTCAGACTGGAGGATTAGTCCAGTTCTCCAAGGTCTCAAAAGTGTAAATAAGAAACAATTTTCCTGATTTTTCAAAATCACATGGATAATTTGCCCTTAATATCCAATCCTAAACAACAATTTCCTCAATAATCTTGCCTGATAAGGAATTAGACGAATTAAGCCGTATGTCTGACGCCCCCATAAGAAAAATTAGTATATATCCTCATTTGTAAACTTTTCATCGATTTGGAGTTTAAACCGTAAAAAATATCAACTTGCGGTCTTCAGTGATCTCCTTAAAACAGTCCAGTTAGTAAACCGTCCCTCGGATTTATTTTATTTTTGAATATATTTCGGAAATAGTCCAGGCCAGCATTTCGTCTATGCGTAGCTATGACCTAAAACTCGCTTTGAAATTTGGATTTTTTTAGTAAAGTCTTGAAGTTTTCAATAAAAATTTCAGCGGTTTCAATCGGTACAGGAGAGTACCCATAATTAAATTATATTTCTTGGTTTTTTTTATTTGTCCACAGGCTTTAACAAATGTTAAAAATCCTTACATGCTCAGTTTTAAATCAAATTTCCATTTTAGAATGGTTTCTAATTTATTAATAAAATTAATTGGTAAAAATTATAACAGTGTTCACCCAAAAACCATGAGGAAGGATAATTCACGGAGATGTCTAAGTTTGAGCAATCCGTAAAATTGGAAAAAAAATGCTATCTTTTTTATTGTTCAAACTCACTAAAGAAGCCATAAATAACACTGAGAAAAAATGGGGGTGCGATTATCTTTTTTTCCTCATAACTTTAACACGTTTTAGGTGTAAAAATATATCAACATTTTTTAATGTTAATTTTACACTTTTTTAAGGGTAAAATTAACATGAAAAAGGGTAACTTTAACCTCTAATACACCTAAAAAAGCATAATATTTACACCGATTTCGGATCAATTGCAGGGTAAAGTAAACATTTACGGAATGTTAATTTAACTTTTTCGGATTCCTCTCACTCGGTCAGTGAAATTCCACATTTTTTATCCTCTCACAATTTCTATATTAGTGGACACCTCAATAAGTTATTCTTCGAATTATTAATATGGCTTTAATTTTCAACCACTCTTTTCGTTTCCCTGCAAGCCCTGTATTTCTAAAATGTATCTAAATTTATTTATGCTTTTTTTGAGATTGGTCACTTGGACATTTCGCCTAATAAGGACAATAATAATAATTGCCCTTGGGTCCTTCGATAATTCCAAATTTCGGTTTTTCAAAGTCAAACACGTCAAACATTAAAAAGTCCATAGAAAGCATTATTTCTGAATCGTTTTGGGCAAATTGGGCTTCGTTGGAAAGGTCTTAAAATCTTTGATAAGCCTCATTCTGTTTCACCCGATTTGATCTACGAATCGGTATGAGTTGATTATGAAACCGGTAAAAACAAAAAGAATAATGAAATGGAAGACTTTACCATTGTCTTTTTTGTAAATTTCATTCCCCGAAGGTCTGCTTACCGCCAAATTTGAACAGTATTTTGTCACTATTCTAAGTCCACTTAATTCTATTCTAAGTTCCAATACAATTTGGAATAGAGTCATCGATAGAATGCTCACATTAAAGTTTTCAGCAAGATATATTGTGCAGTCTAGGTCTACCTCATGAATTTGGAAGTGAATTGCTTTTAAGCCTCCAGTTTCAATTGCAAACCACATTTGCATACATTGCAAATTGGCTTGCAAGAAGAATCCCTCTCTTATACCATAAAGCTGATGTAGACTTGTCACTGTTAATTTATTTCTGCATCCCACGCTTGATGTCACAGTGTGTGAACTGAGAAATCTCAGTGATTGCATATAAAAGTTTCACTCAGTGATGATAAAAAATTCGATTTTCCCTTCATCCACCTTGACTCCTGCAAAGTCCAACTTGAAGCGCCAGGGGAGACTGTGATGCTATAAACTTTTTAGAGAATAGCCATTGGGTCAGAGAGTATGAGAATTCTCTGTGAGTTCTCAATAAATTTCATGGTGCAGGACACTCTCGCATGACTACTTGGCACAACTTCAATTGAATCTTGTCGTGAAAGTTGAAGTTAATTCACTTTCTTGCAACACCTGTCGCTTCTAATAAAATTTAATCAAATGTGTCTCTCTCTGACCATCTTTTCCCTTCCTTTTTTTTTGCTTCCCCATCATAGTGACTTCTTAACTCTTGTCCAAATTTTTGCTTTGAGAAGATGAAAGTCTCCACACTGAGAGAAAAAGAAGATTAAAATTTAATCTTTACTTCATGATTTCAAGTCTTTTTCGGGCCTAAAAAATATTAAGATTTTTTAATTCTTAATATTAGTCCTGTGAAGAATAAAATTAAGTCGGAACTGAAAATAAGATTTTTTTCGAATAACTTAAAATCTTTTTTTTTAGAAGTTAGCAGATTAAATTTAAGACCGCAGAAGATTAATTTCAAGATTTATTTCAAATGATTTTAAGAATATATATGAATAAAAATAAGTCATAATTTTAAGATTTTATTTTATTAAAAATAAGTCTGTTTTCAAAACTGTTTTCAAAATCCACTTATTCTACCCAGCGAGCACAATGATATGCTGAAAACGCTAACTTTTTTTAGCTAACTGTGCTCGCTGAGTAACAGATCCTGGAATCTCCTTTTTGAACTTCTTACGGTCTGAGAAAATCGAAGTATTCAGCAAAAGAAGCAGGATACAATTTGCATATGAGTCTGAAAAAATAAAAAGAAATTGAATTTTAGTACAAAAGAATACAATAAATGATCGCTGTATTACCTTCTGTTATAAAGGGAATCATAGATTTTCTTCAATAGTCGCTTACTGGATCTATCTTCAATATCAATCGCTATGTTGCACAGGAGCCTAGTAATAATCCGGGCAAAATTGCTTATAAATTATGTACTTTCACTGTCGTTTGGGTTTTCAGTGTTATGCCTAGCGCATAATAACTTTTGTTTATAAACATGTTTTCAAAATTTCCCATGGGAATGAGCTAGATAACTAGATCTAGATCTCACTCACTCTCATTGAAGTGTCAAAAATATGTTTACTAAACAAACGTTATTGTGCGTTGGGCATTAAAAACCATCATCTGAAATGGTTGAAACTTAGACCTTTAACGCTTACCTTTAACCCTTAGACCTTTTAACGCATCTTGCATACATATACACAAACTGAAAGTTTTGATCTTCTTTAACTAACTATCATCAGTTTTATCATTAAATACTTCAAAAATACAAAGTATAAGATTTCTAGACAATACATAGACAGTAAGATATCTAGCGCCGTAGCGGTTTCTATAGATGCTTCTACTCCTTGAGCAACTAAGGAAGGAGAAGATGGAAAGAAATGACATTATACAATATATGCCTTACCCTAAAATAACTCAACAAGTCTTAGATTCATCTTGTACCGCGAAATTTAAATCCTCCAAATATATTCGTTAAAGGCTCAGGTTTTGGATTAAATATCACCCAACCTGCATCCGGAAACACAAAAGTCCAACTACACCGACAGTTGCCAAAGATAAGATATTCACTAGGAAATTTAACCAATTCTTCATCCAGGAACTCAAAACTCCTATATTACCAATTGCAGCCTAAAATTCTTAATCAAAAATCAAACAACTTGCATCCCGAAATTCAAACCCTCCAAATATATTAACTAAAGGCAAATGTTCTTGATTAAACATTACCTAACTTGTATCCGGAAATACACAAAAGTCCAGCTACATCGATAATATAGTTTATATAGTAGGACATTGGGCAAAAATGTATGGGAGTTGGTCTATGTGGCGACCACAGATGAGACTAGGCGCATTTTATAGGTAATGGTGTAGGACGAAAAACTACCAAGACCCAGGATGATATTCGTCGAGACTCCTTGTAAAATCGCCTTTATCCTTTCGAAAAAATACTATTTTGACATCGAATTACTCAACATCAACTAAAGGGATCTTCATCAAATTCGGTATGGAGTCAATGTATAACTTAAGCTATTTATCCATGGACACTATCGCCTCCCCCCAGCCCTCCTTCCAATAACCCCCATACAAAATATGGACTTTTTTATTTTAAATTTCCTCTGAGATGAAGTAGACAGCTGAAATGTGGCTTAGGATCAAGGTTTATGAAAGGCTTTTCAACCATGTATAGGGTAAGTGTGCCAAATTCCGGCCAGCTTGCAATTTCGGCCACATTTTTTGTTGCTCGAATTTCCATGAATTTTTATATTTTACATACTCTAGTGATTATACAATGCAAAACAATAACAAAAATGTAGCTTCGACAAACAAGATGACGTGAAAAAGATATTGGAAGAATTCCCAAAGGGCAAGGAACTAGGGGAATGTGGGCATGGTTCGCACAGAGTGAACCTTCAAACGATGCGAATTTTCTCTTTGTTTGCAAAGAGTTGGTTTACCATTTCTCATCTCGTCTTGTAAAGTTAATAATCAACTACACTAGATCCCGGCATTATGCACATTTTCGGGACCGAAAAAAACGCGCGAAATGGCATTATGCATCGAGAAAATTTGCATACCTACAGGGGCTTTCTTTTGAATAAATTGACCGTTGAACGAATTTCGCGCAGAGTAAAAGTCGGTAAAAGTAGTTCAAACAAAAAGATTCAAATGTTTCAACTAATTCAACAATATAAATGCATTAACAAACAGTACATGGCCAGAGTTCTTCAATAAATGGTTAGAATAATAAAAAAAAAAACCTTAAAAAAAGAAATTAAAATTTTGTTCTGAAAAAGTAGCAAAATGTTTTCAAATTTCCCGCGTCGCACCATAGTATGCATTCAGGCGTATTTCAAAAATGATTTCATAAATTGACTCCCGATGGTAGGCAAATTTGCATAATTGTGTGTGCATAATTCCGTCAGGTGCATAATCTCGAAGGACTTAATGCCGGGACTGAGTGTATCGCATATGGGTAAGATGTGATGACCTAGCTCTTTGCAAACAAAGAGAAAATTAGCATCGTTTGAAGGTTCACTCTGTGCGAACCACGCCCACATTCCCCTATGAGAATGAAGGTGGCCGAAATAAGGCACCAAAGCTATGTCTATATTTTTATTCATTTTAAAATGTATTAAGAATGATTTTAGAGTAAATAAAGACGGTAAACTCTTTACAAGGTTCCAAGCAACACGCTTACAAAAGAAAGAATTTAAAAAAAATCAATTTGTATTTAAAATATTACATTTCAAACTTGAGAGTTTGACGCTTGCGTGCAACTATGCCGAAATTTGGCACACTTACCCTATAGGCTCCTCCCCCAACCACTCCTTCTTGTAGCCCCCATACAAAATAATGACTTTTTCCACTATAACTCCCCTGTGAAAAGAAGTAGAAATCAGAAACTTGGCAAAGGATCAAGGGCAATGGAAGGCTCTTTAACAGTGTATATATACGTTTCCCCCCGCCACTCCTTCCAGTAGTCACCATACAAAATGAGGACTTTTTCCACTATAACTTCTCTCTGAGAAAAGGTATAAAGCTGAAACACTGCATGGGAACAAGGTTTATGGAAGGCTATTCAGTCATATAATATCTGACTACGATTTCAAAAGAAAATAAATAAATAAATCACAGTTAGAAAAATAAATCAAAATATGTAATGATTCTACTGAAATCGATGAATACAATGAAGTCATATCTTTCTCTATAAAAGTATGAGACATACATATTATAAGATCATTAAAATCGGGTGAACAGTTTCGAAACTTAACACATTTTTTGTTAATTGAAAACTTTGATAACCTGGAGCATCCCTTGCCGTCGACTTGTGAACTGATCTATACCGCTATTTTATAGGATTTTTCGAGACCTTTCGATTGAGCATTCATTGATTAAATTCGCTTAATAAATCTCTGTGATATAAGGTATCAAGTTTTGCCTTTGACCACTTCTGTTTCAATGTCCTCCTACGCATGTTATGCATTGTAAAGACATATGCTCTTCTGTCTATTTCGAGAATATGCAGTCATTTAATACATTTTATGTTGCAGTTTATGTATTTCCTTAAAAAAGACAGTATAATTTCGCATATTTCGTATAAGAGATTATTTTTCTTCTACGAAAACCGTTTTTTTTTTTTTTTGCTCTAGAACTTTTCCCCCATGGTTTAAAACTTTGGTCCCGGAACAAAAGTTGTTACCTATTCAATGATATTGGTCTCATTGGTGGTCGCACCATAGACCACTTTTGCCCATTGTCCTTTAAGTGGGAGTATGAGAAAGTGGCTTCAAATTTCAGAAAACTTGAGGGGCTAGGTTTTAAATCATACTTAACAAGAAATTTATCAATTATCCGTATTGCTGCTACAAGATTTAAACTAAATTGTTGAAACTACGCTCTATTTATATTTTTTAAAAAATCGGTATATCAATTTCAATATAAATAATATTTCTATTGTAAGTCCATTTTAAATTATCGAGTTCTGATTATTTTTCCAAATTACAGTAGACTCGCAAATTCGGCTCTTTTAAGATCGGGCTACTTTTTAATTCGGGCAGCAATTACATTTGAAAAAGTTTGTTGTCATTTTTCAAGTTTGATTATGATTATCAAATGAATCAAATATACTCAAATTTGGCATGGTTTGTCTTAGTTTTGATGTGATTTTGCATTATTGAGGGATTTTCATGCAATTTACGTTATATATGAGTGTGTAAACTCAATATATATATGCACATGAATAAAAAATCGTTGCATTTCAAAAAGTTTGTCGCCCGAATTTCTGTCTAATTCGGCTGACATTTCGGCCCCATATGCCCGAATTTGAAAAAGTCTACTGTATAGTATTGTATGTCGACTTATCACATGCATCTTGTTAAAAATTCCGAGCTAGATTATGATAAGTCGAGATACATTACAGATTTTTCTGACTTTGTTAAATTTTCCAAAAAAACACTAATAAATGGACACTTTTTTACATTTTCCACTAAAACTACCATCGTGGAACATGTTTCATGGGGAAGAGCTTACATTTTTCTACGATATATTGCAAAAAGTATATGTAAACTAATTGCAGTTAAATTTTTATAGCTTAGGGGAAGTGCTCATAATTTTGGACAGTCTGCTTATAAGCATCGAAGTTCCAAGTTTGAAGTGCGATATTTTCAATACTAATTGACATTTCTTGTTACTCTCTTTTCAGAAGGGTTGTTTAGAAACTTGGCAAGCTATTTATCGTCTTATTTTTACTAAAATTAGTTCTAATACGTTTAAAAATGAATTGATATATAGAGGTGACTTTGGCTCTTATTTTGGACAACTTGTTTATTAATTTGTCCAATTTGGCTGTAAATTTGGACAGCTAACCCCCTCAATAGGATGCCTATTGTTCTTCATTTGATGAACCAATCTTACCAAGTCCTCTTCCTGTTCATGTAAGGGAAACGTAGAATGTCACAGAAGCCCGGAAACTTTCCATATCATTCATTAAAGTGAGTTGACTTCGATACTCCAAGAACGTGCGGATTCGCTCATTCCCTGACCTTTCCGGGAGCCTTTCAGGGCATTTCTCGCTACATCTCTTTCGTAGAGATGATGCTCCTTTGTTTCTCCAGGCATTTGTCCAACCTAGTCATCACAAATGCTAAAACTTCACGAAATTTCGTGAGAAAAACACCTGTCCAAAATAAGAATCATCACCTCACTGATGAATGTCTTAAAAAATTTCCCATTTTTCACACGAAAAATATAATTCACAAGGCAAATCTCACTTCAGGTCAAATGTACAAATCATCAGTAACGTGAATCAACACAATTTTCAATGAATATTCAATAATATCACTCAAAAAAAGCGAACAAACTTTGTTAGTACTTCACCAAAACTAAATAAGACTGAAGTAAGCCACGAAGTTCTGTCATATTTCTCGTAAGCAATTGCTCACACTGAATTTTCAACAAAGCAATTTCAACTCAAATCATATTCAAAATTTAACGTATTTAGTGTTAAAATCTTCCAAAAAGAACAAATATTTAGATAGAATTCATTATTCATCTAAAATTGGAATAAAAATCCATCATTTTAATCAATTTATTTTTAGTGTCCAATGTTATCCTCAAAGTGTCCAAAATAAGAATCTGGACAAAATTATGAGCCTTTCCCCTAATATTGTATCTCAAACTTTAAACTTCTCTCCTGAAAAGTTGCATTTTAGGCTTACAATAGTCTTCTTCGGAACCGACGAATTCTTTTTCTCACTCTCTCACATAGTACGAACATATTGCTGCACACTATATTCGTTTCTTTCTCTCTGAGAGAGTGAATAATAAAATCAAGTCTCCGCAAAAGATTTGAATTTATGACTAAAATCAGGGGCATGACATTTCTTATGTTTCTAGCGATCCGAAAAAACTTTTGAGTTTATTAGCTGTTTTCTATCATTATAGAATGAATTTGCAAAAAATACTAATACAAAATAAAAGCCAATTTAAGAGCGAAGAGGCAACCGAAAACCGTAAATTGGCAACCTACGTAGTTTTGGATATATCTCGTGAAATGTGTACGAAAACAGGGGAAAAAATTACACTAAAATCGGTCGCATTTTTCAGAGCTAATGTCACCCCCTTGACTAAAACGACTAAGAACTAATCGAAGATATGAAGGAAAAGATTAAAATTTATTCTATTTTTGCAGAATAAAATTAAGTCGTCAAAAAATATAATTTTAAGATTTCTTTTTTCTCTCAGTGCAGATAAACTTAAACTTTTTTGGAAACTTGTGAATTTCTGCAGGTGGGTGGTTTTGACGGATCAACGGGACTTTCATCGGCTGAATTCTATGATCCACGTAAGCAGGAATGGCGAATGATAGCATCGATGTCGATAAGGAGGAGTTCTGTTGGTGTGGGTGTGGTGAATGGTCTTCTGTATGCTGTTGGGGGTTACGATGGAGCATCTAGGCAGTGTTTGGCCAGTGTTGAGCGGTACAATCCTTCAACGGATGAATGGTCTCAAGTAGCAGAGATGAAGGCTCGCAGAAGTGGAGCTGGTGTTGGGGTTTTGGATAATATTCTGTATGCCGTTGGTGGTCATGATGGACCATTGGTAAGGAAGTCCGTTGAGGCTTACAATCCTGAGAGGAATGTTTGGTATCCAGTGGCAGATATGTCATTTTGTCGAAGAAATGCTGGAGTTGTTGCTCACGATGGTCTTCTGTATGTTGTTGGTGGTGATGATGGTACATCGAATTTGTCGTCGGTTGAAGTGTACTGTCCGGAAACGGATACATGGCGTACACTGACGGCAATTATGGGTATTGGTCGTAGTTATGCTGGGGTATGCATCATTGATAAGCCCATGTGAATAGAGCAGCAGGGCGCAGCGGCGCGGTATGCAAATTGTGGTGGTGGTGATGAGGAGAATAGTCAAGCGGAGGGGTGTGGCAATGAGGGTGCTGTGGGCTATGCCCAGAACACTTCCCAAATTAACCAAAATGCTCCAATTCACTCCTCCAATCCACACTATGAGAACATCTATGAGTCCATTGACCAATATGCTGCCGCTCTAGCTGCCCCTGCTGCCCCAGATGCCCATGAGGCTGCTCATCCATTTCGGATACAACCACAGCGTTCAACTGGCTATCGCAATGAATTGTACGATCGCACAGCCGGCTATGATGTTCCACGGCAGCTCCGTGGGAGTTTTGCCAGCAATACCACCAGCAACACCCGAAGGGCTAATCTGCACCTAGATCTCAATCCTAATAGACCTAGGTACACCTCAGCCAGTCGACCGCATCGACAGAGGAGTTTCGATGATACCGAATCCTACCACTATAACAACTACATCCGCTATGAGAATATCTATGAGCAGATCCGTGAAGATCCCATCTATCGGCAAAGTAGCTCAGCTTCAGGTTCCAGGGTTTATGGTAGACTGGATGTCATTGGACATGGAATTGGGAGGATTGAGCGCCATCTGAGTTCCTCATGTGGAAACATCGATCATTATAACTTAGGAGGCCACTATGCTGTCTTAGGACACTCGCATCTTGGCACAGTAGGCCATATTAGGCTCAATGCAGCTGCATCTGGGAGCAAATGTTGCGACACCAAAGATGCCACAAATGGCGTCAAGAGCAGCTATAGCTTCTTCAGTTGCCTGGGCGGTGAGAATTCTCAGAGTATGAACAATATCTATCGAGCTGCCAATGGCGGTACAGCTCCCAGGGAGAATTCAGCTCCAGTTGGTGGATCTTTCCCAACACAGAGACCCACAGGAGCTATTCCCAAGCATACAAAGAGCAAGAACAAAGCCTCAGCATCCAATCACAATTCCACCCTCAATCGCATCTCAAAATCTTCTCTGCAGTGGCTCCTGGTCAATAAGTGGCTACCGCTATGGATTGGTCAGGGACCTGATTACAAGATAATCGACTTCAACTTTATGTTTTCGCGCAATTGTGAAGGATGCGGTGATGCTGGGAGCCATCAACAGGGTTTGGTGCGCTTCAATGGACAAGCCGAGATGCGTCCAAGGGCTGAGACAGAAGGACAGCGTCCAGGAAGGATTGTTTGCAATAATCAGTCTGTGGCTAGGGTTCGGGAATGTGAATATGGCAACAGGAGGGACAATTGGTGGCCAGAATCACCAAAATTGGGAACTTATGATGTCCCCCGGGCTCATAGACAGCAATCACCGTTCTTAAGAGCACGATCTGAAAGTCCGAGCATCGCTCAACGCCCAAATATGGCTGATCCCTTCCGGAACTGGGAGCTCAACACTGAAAATAATAGCTTCAGACCAGCAAATGGCAGAGTGAGAGATGTTAAGAGGATTACAGATGGAACTTTCCGCGTGAAAGACTACAAAGAGTCAAAAGTAACTGCACAATCTGAGAGATCATCCTCTCCAGTTCCATCAACTTCCCGTGGGCCTGTAAACAGAGTCAATGTGTCTTCTGACGATGAAAAAACACCTTCCCAGGCTATTCTTCCGCCTGGAAAGTCCAAGACCTGCGACGAAAACCCCTCGTCATCATCAGAATCAATGAGAACAGCCGATAGAGATGCAATGGAGGGCAGTAGTGATGATTCTCTGGGAGCCACAGCTTCTTGCCAACAAATCTCTGATGTGAATTCTGACAATGCCGAAGAGGATCAAATAGATGATGATGATTTTCCGGAGAGTGATGAAGTGACTCCGACAGAATCAAAATGAAATTAAGGTATAGAGAACATTTTCCATTTACCATCTCTCCCCTTGACTATATACCCCCCAAGAAGAAGAAAAAAAAGATATACTTTGTGAGAAAAAAAAAACATAACGGGACGAATCAGAGCCAAGAGAGTCTGCGAAAGCGCAAAATTTAGAGTTGTGATGATTTCATTATGGGGAAACGCAAGTAGAGGCCTATCTTATTAAATTTTGAGCAAGCTCTCTCTATCCGGAGCTGAAGATTATGATTGCAGACTTGAGAAAAATATTTAACAGGGAAGGGGCAAAGCAAGAAAAAAAAAACAGCAAGAGGTAACGAATTTTTCTCATAATAAATCTCATTATTCAACCTTTTTATCCATTCGTATACTTCATACTTTTTCACTTGTAATATTTTCTTTTAAAAAAAAAAATCACATACTTCTAATGGAGTGTGTAACAGACTTAAAATTTTTATCTCCATCCCTTGGCCAAAATTTATAAGACAGAGTATAGTTCAGAAAGACAAGGTTTATGGAATATGACTTTTCTTTTAATAGAAGAAAAAATAGCATGTTAAAAGGCTTCAGCAGAGCTGGCAGTATTTTGGTAAAAAAAAGGGGTCAGTAAAAAATTTGAACTGATCAACTTGCAATCTAAATTAAAATTCAAATTCAAATTCAAATTAAATTTTGACAGTAAAGTAATCGATTTGGGTCAATATAAAAGCAAATTACACAAAAGATGTAAACTGCAGTCGGTAAGTAAAAATATGAATTTTGATCAATGAAAAATCGATTAATTTAATTATGCCTCCGGCACACCTTTTAGACCCGTAAAACTTCATGAAATCGAAATTTGAAACCCTTTCTTTCTCACACGTTCTGCATATGACTATCTCATTCTTTCGCACTCCAAATTCGATTGAGCTAAATTGAATTTGGAGTGATGTTTAAAAGAAGAAGAAGAAGAGTGCGAAAGAATGAGATAGTCATATGCAAAGCGTGTGAGAAGGAAAAGATTCAAATTTCGACTTCAGGAAATTTTCCTGATCTAAAAGGTGTGACAGAGCCATTAGAATATAAATTTTTGGTGAGGAGCTGCTGGCACACCTTTTAGATCAGGAAAATTTCATAAAATCGAAATTTACATCATTTTTTTATCACACGTTTTGCATATGTCTATCTCATGCTTTCTCACTCCAAATTAAATTGAGCTTAATTGAATTTGTTCTTGACAAATTCTTCCATATCGGAAATATTCTTTATTCTTCAAATAATACCGTATCAAAGTCTATGCGATCAAAAAGAATCGGGACGGGATGCGAATGAAATGTGAACACGAACGATTTAAGATCTGGAAAAAAGTGGTAATCAGCCATTGAACATCTAACCTATCTTTTTCTATCTTTACCTGAGCGGTCAAAGGTGCCCTCTTAAATCTCCCTTAATTCCTGCTCACTTTTTTTTATCCTAATTGCCCTATAAATAGAGATCCCTCAAACTTCTATTACAATATTTCATGGATTTTCTACCTTACAAGTAATTCTTTTCATCAACTTTTCAAAGATCAATCCTACTCGTGTTCGTCCTTCAGAAATCTTTATCTCTATTTTCTATCCTATAAATAAATTCCTCTTGTAACATATAATCTAGTTTTCTTCTAATTTTACTTACAAAATCTTTCAATTTCTGCAATCAATCTCTTAGCGTCCTTTCCAGCAGAATTCCCTCTAAAAACTGACACTTCTACGCTTCTTTTCTATCTGGCAACTCCTAACCATAAAAGTATCTCTAATCTATAAAGGCTGACCCCCATAATTATTTAAATTCAAATTTAGAATCTGCAACAGAATTTGTTATGATTTTTAAAAGAAGAAAAAAAGTGTGAAGGAATATGTTAGACATATACGCGGGACCGAAAGAAAGGGAATTGAATTTCGACTTCATAAAATTTTCCTGATCTAGAAGGTGTACCGGAGCCATATAGGCTCCGACACACTTTCAGATCAGAAATATTTAGTGAAATCGAAATTCGCTTCCCTTTCTTTCCCAAAAGTTTTTCATATATCTATCCTACTCTTTTTCATTCTTCTTCTTATTTTAAACGTCACCACAAAATCAATTTAGTTTAATCCAATTGTAAGTGCTAAAGAATGAGATAGGCATATACAGAACGTTTGAGGAAGAAATACGTGCGAATTTCGATCGAAAGAAATTCTCCTGATCTAAAAGGTCTGCCGGGGGCATAATTACCGCACAACTTGTATACAGTAGACTCTCTCAAACTTGGGCATTTGGGACCGAAATGTCACTCAAACTAAACCCGTCAAATAATTTCGTCAGATATCTTGCAGATTTCCGCAGAAAATCGCTACATCTCTGCTGAAAATTCTGCCGAGAAATCTGTAGATATACCTACGAATTTTATTTGGGCTTGGGACAAAATTCGTCAGAAATTTTTGCAGATTTTCTGACGAATCCTGGTGCATACTCTGACGAATTTCTGTAGATATTTTGCCGATTTTCTGTAGATTTTTTCTGCATTCCAGACTTTCCAGACATGTGTGTCAGAAAAGATGGAACATTTTTCATTTTTGTTTACAAAATTCAATAGAGTTATTCTTGGTGATATCACAGTCTTAATATAAAATGAAGAATTCTCCGACGCCGTGTTCTAAGTAGAGAATAATGAAGTGAAAACTTTAAGCAGAATGTCAACCTAAATTTCGTGTTTTTGTATCATTTCGTGGGCATTTTTTAAGAAATTAGTATTTTTGTCTTGAATCTTTTTACTCATCTAAAATGTTTAATCGGTAATGCTTGTTAAGCAGAGCATACTATTTTCTTTGTAACTTCTACAGTTTCTTGATAAATCAACAATATTTTTGTTGAGACAATGGAGACTATGCAGATTTCTTATGCAGATATTCTGCCGAGAATCTGCAGATTTTCGGAAGAATTTCTGCCGAAAATCTACAGATTTTCTGGCAGAAATTCTGCCGAAAATCTACAGAATTTCTCTAAATGTACTAGAATATGCCGTTACAATTCAAAAAACCTCCGAGTAAAATCGGCAAGTAGAGCAATGATTTGACGGGGAGAGAAATGCGTGCGTCAAACTTTTTGAAATGCAACGATTTTTTGTTCATCTGAATAATCATACTAATTTTACATACTCATATTTATTGTAAATTGCATAAGAACCATTCAATAATGCGAAATCACATCATAATGGCTCCGGCACACCTTTTAGATCAGAAAAATTTCATGAAGTGGAAAATGGAATGCCTTTCTTTCTCACATATTTTGCATATGACTATCTCATTCTTTCGCATACCAAATTCGATTGAGCTAAATTGAATTTGGAGTGATGTTGAAAAGAAGAAGAAGAGTACGAGAGAATGAGATAGACATGTGCAAAGCATGTCAGAAAGAAAAGGATTCGAATTTCGACTTCATGAAATTTTCCTGATCTAAAAGGTATGCCGGAGTCATAACTAAGACAAACCGTGGCAAAATTGAGCATAGGGTGGATTGTTGAAAGGGAGACACTTAAGAAAAAGTTCAATTTCAAATGCATTTTTAAGCCGAATAAATATTT
The DNA here is from genome assembly GCF_024763615.1 of Phlebotomus papatasi. NCBI lineage: Eukaryota > Metazoa > Arthropoda > Insecta > Diptera > Psychodidae > Phlebotomus > Phlebotomus papatasi. Next base: position 33,375,654 of record NC_077224.1, read on the forward strand.
ATTATTTATTATTATGAGATTCCTTGTCAAATATTCTAACAGAATCTTAACAGTTTTTATTGGGATTTTCAATCAATTAATTAGAATATTCAATCAAATTAGAAAACAACACATTTTGAAAAGATGGACAAAATTTTGAAAAGTTGGACAAAAACTTTTGGAAAGTTGGACATAGTGATATTAATGACAAAATATCTAGAAAATCAAATGTTGAGGGTTTTCTGTGTATACTTGCACATTGTATGGTTATGCTAATCCCTCCTTTATGCCCGGGTAACAGTTGAGGACCGCTAATTACCAAGAACTTCCTGGACGTCCAACCAAAAAGAGGTTCTGTAAATTTCACAGACGCCTCGCGCTGTCCAGGAGTTGTAGCTTTAAAGCGGATGCAATTTTTAGCACATTTCAATTCCCCATCCGAACAAATCCTTTTCCACTTGCTTTGGGAGTTCTGTAGAGGCTCCTATTTGTCTTTCTCCAGGAGTTTTTGCGATATTTACTATCCATTCTGTCAGAAAAAGTGGTCTTCGGAATCTGGAAATCTTGGCAGCCTTTCTCCACGAGATTTTCTCCTTATCAGCTGCTAACTGCTGTTGCAACTATTTCTCCGGATACTTAAGAATCTTTGTCGTCTTTGTTAACATGATTTCACTGCACAAAACCACCAAATTCATTCACAAAATCAACTTGTCCAAGATTTCATAAAATTTATTTTGAAAGCAACACGAAATTAAATCACTTTTCTCTCCTTTTTAAATGTAATATTTCACAAATATTTTTTATTCACCTTTTAAATGGATGCATGTCCTTCGATTTTCACTACGGACTTTAAAATATTTCACAAATTATGCAGAAAAATTAAAAAAAAAAAACACTTTGATATTTTACTAGCAACTTCCATAAGAAACTGAGAAAATGACAACTACCGTGTCAAGGTTACGAATATCACGAATGCAATACATTTTTTAAATTCTTCTTGCAAGTCACTCTTCGATTGTTTAATAACGACTTTTGCGTTTTTAACTTCTCGAATAATCACAAAATTAGGTTTAATAATCTTTTTATCGAAAATTGAAATAATTAGTTGATTTATTATCAAGTTTTTAGGGAGGTGTCTCACATTCCACAGTGCTTCGTCCAACTTTCCAAACTGTCTCGCTTTAGACTTTTTACCCTATTTGCTTCATTCGAAAATTTGAATTTAATGTCGACAAACATTTTTCAAATCAAATTGCTGCCCGAATTAAAAAGTAGTCCGATCTTGAAAAAACCGAATTAGCGAGAGTCTACTGTATCAGGAAAATTTCAATCAAACGTGTCATCTTTCTTTTTCTTAAACTTTTTGCGTATGTCCATCAGACTTCTTCTCATTCTTCTTCTTCTTTCGAACATCAAAACAAAATCAATTTAGGGGAAACTAGGGCAGTAGTAAACACGGGGTAGCTGTAAACACTGCGATATTTTTAATTAAATATTGAATATCAGAGAACGAGACCTATATGAATTTATAGATAGTATAGGAATTTTTGTTCCTTGAACAACTGGTCGACATAAGTCCAAGTAAATTAAACATAAATATCAGTGTTTACAACTACCCCGTGTTTACTATTGCCCCAGTTTCCCCTAGTTCGAACAAAAGTACTTATTAATTTTACCGATCAAAATTGTTATTTTTTTTTTGACAAAGTGTTAATCATTTTACTAACAAAATTTTAATTATTCTACACTGCAAATTCAATTTTTTGTTGAAGGAAATCACAATTTTACTGACCATTCTTAAATTTGTACCGACCCAAAATGATTTTTTATTAAAAAAAAAAACATCTTTTTTACTGTCTATTTTTTACCAATATACTGATCACAAATATTTTTCTCATTTTAAAATACATTTAAAAATAAAACCATCGTTTAGAAATACAGTTTTGTGTGATAGTTAGAAGTTGTGGTAGATATTATAGAATTCAGCAAACGAACATAAAATATTGAATTAGAAAAAAAAATAAGACAAAAGAAATATTCAAAGCATTTTATAGGGTTGTTTTACACTAAATGACTGAACATAATATTCTCTCCATCAATTTTGTTCACAAAGAGCAACGAATAAAAATCCCATAAATTTACAACATAAATCACACTGCAATATTGAATTTCAATATGCAGAAAAATTGTAACAGTCAATAGTCAAAGTTTAATTAACCAAAATAGTGTGATATTATACACAGTTTCATTAAAATGATTTATCCCACTGGGTCACTTTAAGCCAATGGTATAATAACTGAAATGCAATACATCATGGAGTATATGTGCCTCGTCACTATTTTGCATAAATTAAATACTTAATGCTGTAGTGGATATATCCTGCTGGGAGAATTTAAATTGCTTGTACATTTGTTAAGTTTGCCCATGATAAACTTTCACTAGTGACATGTATACTCTTGTTTTAATAGGTTGTTGCATATAGAGTGTTAATTGTTGGTCTTCAATATTCAAGAAAATAATATGATGCTGCAGTAACGAAATTTTTTATGTTTTAAAACAATGTGGCTCAAAAGAAATAATTTGGAAATAAAATAATGAATTTTAATGGTTGTTAAACGACTAATTTGCATGGAAATGAATTTGTGAAGAAATATGAACAAAGTTCGCATACGTATTTATTTTTCAGTTTTTAATCTGAAATAAGAATTTTAATAATTTATTTTTATATTATCAAAATACAACAAAACATCTCAAACTTTTCTCTTTACAAAATTGAAATGATTTCTATTTTCTTTTTCATTAGATAAACTTCAATAACCAATTTATTTTGACTCTCAGAAACAGAAAAGGACATTAAAAAATTACAGCTTTTTTCAGAAAATTGCAAGATTTAAAAATTATTTCACAATTAATTTTCATAAAGCTTCTTTATGTGTTTTTTAAACGTCCATTTAAATAGAAAGTACTTCTAGGTTCACCCACCATGCTATACATTTATTAATTCGGAAAGTATCTTTAAATGGTTCCTGTCTGAGATAAAACTTTCTTTCTTTTTGTTATAATCTCCCCAAGTGTGTCTCGACTGAAATAGAAGATTTTGAAAACAATCTGTTATATTTCAAAGTCGTGCCGTTGGTGAAAAGGAGTGTCTAACACAAACTAATGGCCTTTACACGGTAGAGAAATTTATGTCAATATTGAAAGCTTTTTCCTACATAAGCGTAGGGAATTTGCTTCAATATGGACATAAATTTCTCCAGTGTGTAGAGGCCATAAAGCTGAAAAATTGATAAGGTAATTTAATATTTCCAGCATTCAGTAATTAAGTAGGAATAGAAAGACACCAAAATATCAAAAAACTAGTTTTCACTCCTTCATTTTTGTAAGTCGGATATATTGACTTAGTTCATACCTGAAGCCCCTGAAAGGTATAATACTGATTAACTCTAAAATCAAAATTTGTAGTGACTGCAAAATTTTCACAAAAAGCTAATTTCAAAAACGGAGTGAGAAATATATTCCCGATATTTAAAGATTGCGACGTGTAACGATTCATTCATTTTTTCATTCATTTTCAACCGCTTATCCCTATTGGGGTCGCGGGCTCATGACATCCAAATTAGCAGCCCACGCTGGTCGATCCTTTGCCACTTCAGGAAGATGTTTGGGTTCAATCCCAAGGCGCCCCCACGCAAGATCCTGAATTTTATTCAGCCACCTTGTCCTAGGTCTGCCCTGAGGTCGAGGTCTCCTCAGAATGGCTTGCATAGCTTTTTTGGGGAATCTTTCACGTGTAACAATATAATACAAATTTAGCAATTGATGAAAACAAAAAACTTTTTTTTATTAAAAAAGTATAATATGTTGAATCCCGGTCAAAATCTCAAATTAAACCTTTCACTGTTAATAATTCCAGAGAGCTTCGTAAGACTTTTGAGAAAAATGAAAAAAAAGAAAATAAAACAATATAAGGTCACTGTATCAAATATCGTCCAGCTTGCAATTTCGGCCACTTCTTTGTTCGTCACTTTTCCATAAATTGTCTGGTTTTACGTATTCTAAATATTTTAAAATAAAAAAAAAAGAAAAAACAAAAAATATCCCTTCTACGAACGAAAGAAAAAGCCTTTGGGAGAATTCCGGAAGAACAAGGAACTATAAGAATCAAGGCGGCCGAAATATTATCCAAAGCTATGTCTACATTGTAATCAGCAATTTTTATTTATTTTAAAATGTATTAGGAAAGATTTTAGAGAAAATAAAGATGATAAACTGTTTTCAAGGTTCCAAGCAAAATTAAATAATTCAACTATGCCGAAATTTGGTATAGTTTCCTTATTAGTTTATTTCGAAATCTTGAAATTTTAATCGATATATAAAATTCAAATCGGAAGTTGTTGTCTTGGATATAAAAATTTCAAGATTTTTGACAGGTTTGTCATCTCCAATTTCTTTTCCGTTTTTAAAACACAATTTTTATCACCTATAGACATAATCTTTAGTCTATTTGGGAGTATCTAAACGGGGGGATTTTAATTCGAAACCGCCATTTTGAAACAAAAGTCCCCCACCGAGCTTCAGACTGGCGCATTTTTGCTTATCATTTGGCGGTTAAAATCTCCCTATTCGAAAGCTCTATTTGTTTATGTTCGAATATTTTGACATTTCAAGGGATTTTAATTTTTTTTGGTTTTCAAGAGATGTTTCTCTTGTGAACTATTTTCAAAGTTATCAAGAGTCGAAAAGCTGGTGAAATAGGGACACGCTATCGATCACTCTTCTGAATGCATTTTTAATCTTCATTAGAATATGGTCGAATTGTTAAATAGACATCCTTGTGTAGTTATGGAATTTGTCAGTTGAAAAGTGATATTCAACTAATTTCTAGGAACTTAGAGACCCTTACGTTTATGAATAAAGTTGAGTTATAGAAAAATAAAAAATTACGATATTTTCTTAATTTAGCAACAATATTAGCATAAAATCCTGCGGTAGGACAGTTTTGTTATAGAGGATGGGTTCCCCATCTCCTCTTCCTTATAAAGTGTTCGTCTCCAGGCATAAATATTAACTTTACCACTCTTTAACAAGTTCTTTGATTGTAAAACACTGCGTGATTGACGTTCGAAACGTTTCGAAATATAATAGAAAGTCTTCCAGACTAACTATTTTAGTTAGAGCACACTTGGAGAATTTATAACAGAGGGTGGAGAAAATTTATCTCAGGAATGAACCACTAGGGGAGATTTCCCGAGACTCACCGGGAATAGCACATTGGGGTGCATTTCGAAATCCCCCCGTATAGAAGACGCCTTAAAGTGCTTAAAGTAATTTTCGGTAGATATTTAAATATCTTGCTCAACGACTTAGTTGAAATTTTAAATTATTCTTTTGTTAATTTAGAAATTAAACCGCTTTTAAAGTCGCTGAAATAATAATTTCTTCTACATAAATATAAATGCTTTTCATATTTTGTTTGTGGCTAATTAAAAATTAAAAAAAAAACAATTTAAATTTTGATAATGAAAATATGTACTCAAAACTCTAATTGAAAGCGTTCTATCGTCTGTCGGTTGATATTTATGATGGGTACTTATTACAGAATCTACTATATTGATTGCAGTTCAATGAACGGACTCCAATCTTAATATGTTTCCAATGTACATTTTCCATTTAATTAAATTACTGCATTGTTCCCAATCCGAATAATACAATATTATTATTATAATTGTTTAAACTTTGATTATTTGAAAAGGATTCCAATAATCAATAATATGTAATTTATTCATGTGTATCATGCAAGTCCTGTCTAATATACATAATATTATGAATAGCATCGTCAAATGTATGAACATTATATAAAATTTAAATGAAAGAGTATAATAGCATGATGAAAATTACATTAAATCCCTTCAGCTATTTCTCCTCAATTTTTCTGCATGCAATTTCTAAAGGAGAGTCAAATGAAATATTCTCTAATTAGTGATTTTATTGTTTAATTTTTATTTTTAAGCTAGAGGGTATGCAAATAAATGCTGTTGAAGAAAAGCATTGCACAAATAGTACACTTGCTTTAAGGTTTTTCCCCATCTTAAAACACTTATTGCCCATTGCGGACTCCACAAAGAATGATGAATTGTTTCTCAACAATGGAATAAGACTATCTGAAGAGAAAACATTTTATATTATCCAAGTTTGCTTGAGTCTTATATATTTTTCATACAATTCCGTGAACTTATCAAAAGCAATCAAAATTCAGTCATTTAGAGTAAAACAACATCAAAACTCTTTCTTGATGTCTTGCAATTTTTATATAGCGTAGCCAGATCAGAGGATGGGACAACAACAAAGGAATACGTAGAGAGGGTAAGAGAAAAGCATAAAAAAAATAAAATGATGATAGGGTGAATTTAATTTATTTCCATGTGATATTGTAATGATAAAAAAAAAGATGTCAAGAAATAAAGACGACAAAGAAAAGTTTGTTCCGCAATATTTCTCAACAAAAAGCTTTAGTGTGATGGATTTTTTCTCTGTAGCTCTGTGGATGAATGCTGGATGGTACAAGGAAGTCAGTATAAAAGTCCAAGGAATCATTATTAAATCTGAATTTGAAATGGAACAGAAATTAACTCTGCAAAACTGCTCGTTCACGTTTAAATTATGCATTAAAGCAAAAGACAATTTCGTATTGTTACTCCTTCTAATTCTTTTATACCAAAGAGTGTCTTCGTCAAAAATGCCCGAGAAAATTAATTAAGTTTATTTTTTCGGGGTAATAAGAAACGGAAAAAGATTTTCAGAGGTTTCTCTTTAATTTATTTGATTGACCTCAATTGATTGCACTTCAAATTGTTGATGAAGCAAGAAGACCAAAGAAATCAATGAAAAACAAACGTTCCTCTTGATTCCATCCTAAATGGACGAAGAGATAAGGGTTTTGTCTTATGGACGAAAGGTCTTTTGAAATGTATCCATAATCGATCTGTTATCGAGTTCATTGGTCAATAGGTCAATATTTCGGAGACAGAAATCATCTCTCTAAGAAAGCAAGAGGTAGTGAATAATTTTGGAGTGGGATTTTGAGCCGGGGTTGATACTTTGACCAAAATGTAGTTATTTATCTACGGTCAAAGTCAATCACTTTCCAATTTTATATATTGCTCTGGATGTTCATGAAGGAATATGGGAGGAATTTTATAGCAGAGGGTGAATTGTCATAAACCTTTTAATGTAATGTATAACTTTGACTTAACCCATCTTAAAAACGTGTCTAAAAACAGTTGAAACGAAAGCCATATTATTTTAGGATGCAACAAAGGTAAGTGTCATAATATACTGTATCAGGTGCTTTAAATTTAAAGGATGACATGGTTCTGTAAAACCGAAAAATGAACATATTTCTCATTTCTTTTTCAATGAAATGATTATTTTAATTCCGACTCTTAAGGGGTTACATGGGTCATAAAGATTGGAAAACACAATTTTCTCTATTTTTTTTTTCAACATAACAAATTTTTATGATAAAGTAGAACATAAGGTAAAGTGCCCTCGCTCGATCGGTTCCTAGTCTCGACCGGTAGATTTATTTATTCAATTTATTTATATTTGCTATAATATTATGCGTATGATCTAATACAAATAGGTCAATTAATCCATGAATAATACGAACCAGTGACATTTCATAGAAATTGACGAAATTGACCATCAAACATTCAAAAATTGATCCAGCGATCGAATCGAGGAACTCGGTCGAGTGAGGGTACTTTACCTTATAAACTATATTTTCTGAAATTTTCATTTTAAAATTTGAAAAATTCAGCCGTTGAGATCTGATTTTCAAAGTCCTTTTTGGAAAATACATACTTTTCCTTGGAAAAGATTCCTCAGAGTAGGGTAGAGTCAGTACTTTTCGCCACCATTAAGCTTTAGGGGCCTCGTAAGGGGTGATATTTTTGTCAGACTAAAATTAATTTTTGTATAAAGACTCTTTGAAGCAATATTTATCTATATATCTTGGATACGTCTCAAGGATTTTAGATAATCTCATTGAAAAATATGCATTTTCCCCAATTATGCTTGTTTCAGTACTTTTCGCCACCTGTTTTAAAACGAATTTCAATTAATTAAGAGACGTAATAACGTATTGGGGTATTAGAACAGAACATATTATGAGTGTTGAAATTCTACTTATTCTTAAATGCCTTAATTTAGTTGATTTAAATTAGGTGGCGAAAAACTGCTTACATTTCGAAAAGAGCTCACTCTACCCTATATTCATCTGACGTCAAAAAAGTTAATATTTCCTATGAACTGATCAGTTAAACTCGTAGGGGAAAGTGCTCTCCTTTTGAACGTTCATGCCTTCGAATAATGTGCATTTCTTTTGTTTTTAGTAAGAGATTTACACTAAATTATCACGGTATTCTCAACAATTGAGGGTAAGCCAAAATTAATATTTAATAGAAATATGTAAGTCTCTTAGGAAAACTAAAAGAAAATTCACATTATTCGAAGACATGAACACTCGAAGAGAGAGTACTTTCCCGACTTTTTTTTACTAACCGACTATTAAAATTTTCTATGGAAGATGGTAAATTTTACCATTCTAGTTTTTTCGGTGTATAGGGGAAGTGTGCCAAATTTCGGCCAGATTTTAATTTCGGCCACTTTGAGTGTAATTTCGGCCATGGAAATAAATTAATTAAAATTATGTATGTAATCTTCGAATAGTTAATGAATTAATTTTGCTTTTAAATATTTATTCATTTTAGGATGTATTAACACAAAGACCGTTAAATTTTAGTTATAATTTGAATTTAAATTGCGTTGTAAAAACTCAGTGTGGAAAGAGTCTTACAAAAAATCTGACAGATCGATTGTATTTCTAGCAGTCTTACGATTTCTAGTCAAGTGCAAAAGGTTTTAATCAGTGTTTTCATGAAAATTGATTAGTTTTCATTAAAGATTGTTTCTGTTTATGTTAATAGTGAATCAATCTTTAAATTTCGGGTAAAATTTCCCAGCTGGATCCTGTATTTCGCGTAAAAAAAGTATATACTTTGTAAGCGTCTCTCCGGTGAAGCAGTGTTGCCTATTCCGGCAACATCTTTTGCTTTCCTAAATTTCTTATTCGTTTTGTGTTTTGTTTTTTAATTTCTGAGTTCTACAATGTCCAGAGAAAAAAACCATCGCTTCTATGAAAAAGATAATGTGGAAAAGGCCTTGGAAGAGTTCAGGAAGGGCAAATTTCTACGGGAATCTTCGCGTAAATTTGAGATGCTACTCTTCAGGTCTTCAGGATAAATTACACGCAAGATCTCAGGGCTTGTGGGTCATATAAACGTATTAAACTAAATATTAAACTCGTTCCGTTTGACGTTTTGAAATTTTCTATTCGTTGCGTCACAAAAGGTGGTCAGAAAAAAGGTGGCCGGTATTTCACTCAAAGTGGCCGGAATACTACCTAAAGCAATGTCCATATTATTATTAATTTTTCAATATTTTAGGAAGTGATTTAAAGAAAACAAAGATAATAAACTAGTTTTCAAGGTTCCACACAACCTTCCCGAAAAGGAAGTAACAAAAAATATCAATATCAATTAAAAATATTGCATTTCAAACTTAGGACTTTGGTGCTTATATGCAATAATGCCGAAATTTGGCACACTTACCCTATATTCTGATTTTAAAAGTTTTTTTAAGAGAAATCGTGACAAACAATATCAAAATATTCTCGTATTAGCTATATATGTTTCATGGTCCATAAGTGGCCATATGTGGTGAATTTTGAATAGTAAAAAAAATTAATTTAAAATAATTTAAAAAAATCACCAAACAATGCACATGTATAAAGTGATTGTATTTTAATAGTTCTAATCAAAATTTAATTTTAATTAAATTAAAAAATGCTATATCTGGAGGAAAATGTATGCAAATCTCCAATTGCAAGAACACGTATAGGGGAGACCGGGGTACAATTAGCCAGGGGCAGAAGTAGACAGTGGATTTTTCTCGGTTCCCTTAAAATGTACCTTGAGCAAAGTATTTTTTAATGAAAGTAGGAACACATCCCCATATTTCCAGAAATATTTATAAGTCTGATCCTGTTATCCTACAATTTAGAAGCATTTTTATAAAATGGGTATAAAACTGCAGTTTTGATGTTTCAGTTTTTGGACCAGCATTTGGTTTTCTGAGTTTGTAGTCAAGATTTCATAGTTTTACCTCGTTTCTGGTTTCATAAACCTAATTAAAAAATATTTTTCATTTGGATAATAATTATCCAATTTTTTATATAAGATGAAAAACACTAAAACAGCCCTCGGGGCAGTTGTAGCCACTCTTCCGTGGCCGGATAAAACTATCAATGATTTTTCACTAATACATGGATAATTGTTAGATGAAAGAGTACTATTGATATTCCAAGCAATATTGCCATTCGGATGAAAAATTTGTGAAATAGATTTTTTCAGGATATTTTCATCAATTTTGCCGCAATTACAAAAATGTCATAAAAAATTCGGCTAAAGTCTTTTTCATTAGGTTTAAGTTACATATTTAGTATCAGTGGGCTTCAGTGGATCAAGTGAAATAACACTTGGTATTTCCAGTTTTAAAATTTCGTCTGGAAAACTGGTGGCAAATAGCACCCCGAAAGTGGCTAAATCTACCCAGGCCGGGGCAGGTGTAGCCAATGTGTCATACTTTTATCATTATCCTCTCTAGAAAAAGCCAAGGATTTGAGAGCTCTGAACTATACGGTTTTATACAGCCAATATCTTAATGCTACTTATGAAACATAAAAACATTAGACAAACTTTATCATTTTTTCACAAATCATGCGCGAAAAAAAAGCTTCATTTGCTGGCTAATTCTACCCCTGTCTCCCCTACTGTCAAAACTTTAAATTAAATGACTTGATTGTGCCTGAATCGATATTCTATTTTTTAATACTAAGTATTTTGTACTTTTCAGTCTTCATGCACTATCCTAGGTTAATTTATATTGGTATTTTTCACAGAGAATTCATTATTTCGACCGCGTTTTAAATCCTACCAAGTTGTGATCCCTAGTAAATGCAATATAAGTAACGCGTTAATAATAAATTTATAACTTGGAAACTTTTCTTCTAGCAAGAGGATTCAAATAATTTATCCTCAATGCTTCGAACGGAAAAATAAGGGAAACAAAAAGACGAATTAATCCTTGAACCTTCCCATCTTGCCTACAACTTTCTCAAGTAAATTGCATTTTTTTATGTTTGGTGGTATCGGCTAATTCTTTTCATTTTCACCACAACGACACAAGATTATAAATTTTACGCCTCTTTTCTCTCATAGATTAAAATTTTCTGCACCTGAAGTTACGGGTATGCTGTTTACACCTAAAAACTTCTCGTGAGAGATGTAAACTTTTACCAGAATCATAGTCAAAATTCAACACATATACGAAACTAATCAAATAAATACCCATTTTAGTGGTAACACGAAGTGCTATTAAATAGCAAAAATTTCCTGTGGTATTTTGAAGGAGGAAGGAGAAACATGAGAACACCAGAGTACCATCATATTTCATAGTGCATATTCCACAAGAGTTTTGCAAAAAGGCGGATGGAAGAGAGCACCCAAGAACAAGCCACAAATTCTCGAGAGTGGGTGACAGGGGTGGGAAATTACGTTTTTAGTTGGAACCGGAAAAGTCAACAGCAACGAAAACACTATTTTGTTTTATCTGTGTTTGGCTTTCTTTTAGAAGGTTGAACAATTCAAAATTTTGATTTATTTTTCAGTTTATTGACTGGGCAAACTCTACCTAATGCGTGAAAACTTTGCAATTTCAGACACTTCTTACGTTTATAAATTTTATTTTATTTTCTAGAGATTGTGAGATGTCTAAACTCTGGTGTATGTTTCAATTTTAGTTTAAAACCAGAAAGATATTCTACCCTAAAGAAAAAAAAACCATAAAAAATCTAATCGCGGAAGTGCGATGTAAAGAGGATACTAGGGATACTAATAAAGTAAATGGCGAGATTTCAGTCTAATTTATGCTTTGAAATTAAACTTTAAAGAGGATATTCTACCTCAAAAGTCGCAACGAAAAAATACAATTATGAAAATCTATAGGGTAAGTGTGCCGAATTTCGGCATAGTTGCATGTAAGCGCCAAAGTCTCTAGTTTCAAATTTAATATTTTTAATACAAATTGTTTTTTTTTTTCATTCCCTCTTCTTAAGGAGCGTTGTTCGGAACCTTCTAGACCAGAGGTGTGCAAGAAACCGTTGAAACCGAATTAACGTCAAAATAAGTTTGTTATAGTAGCGTTTTGACCATTGACGTACATGTTTCATTTGACGTTAATTCGGTTTCAACGGTTTCTTGCACACCTCTGTTCTAGAGAGTTTATCGTCTTTATTTACTCTCAAATCATTCTTAATACATTTTAAAATGAATAAAAATATAGACATAGCTTTGGTGCCCTATTTCGGCCACCTTCATTCTCATAGTTCCTTGCCCTTCGGGAATTCTTCCAATGTCTCTTTCACGTCTTCTCGTTTGTCAAAGCTACATTTTTTTGCTATTCTTTTGCATTGTATAATCTCTAGAGTCTAGAGTATGTAAAAACTAAAAATTTATGGAAATTCAAGGAACAAAAGAGGTGGCCGGAATTTGGCACACTTACCCTAGAGGTTTAGTGTTTCAATCTATTCTGCTAAAAAACATATTAATCTACTAGTGAAACCGTTTTTTTTTTAAGTATTGTGTCTGAAAGCCCCTACATACACATTGTAAGAAATTCGGATCAAAATTGTCTTAAAAGTACCATAATTAATAAAGAATTGCTCATAATGTGTATTAAGCACGAATCCGTGTATTTTGCAAAGATGGAACTCTTTTCACTTCCATTTAATTTCTTAATCACGTGTATAAAGCATAATAGAAAACTAAGCAGTTATAAACATTTTTTATAATTGCGAATTTGATACGACTTTCTAAGAACATAATGAATTCTATTCTTGGGTTTACGCTATACAGACTAATCAGGGTTCTGGAAAATAAATCAGTTTTTCAAGGAATACAAAATTATGTCACTATATTTTCCAATTTTCGCAAAATATAACATATGGGGCAGATATAAACACTGTCTTTAAAAACAATATAAACGTCAGTTTTAGTGTGTTTTTGTTTCAAAAGTGTCTACTTATTACACCAGTGTCCCCTCTATACTTCAATGAATCAAATTAAAACCAATTAAAAAAAATGGGATCAATTTTGGATCGAGATTGGACACGAACTTACTTTAAGTGGTATTAGAGCATTTTTATTAGACTATTATTATTAGCTGTTATTGGTATTAGAGTTCAGAATATACTATACAAAATTTCCCGAATAAATAATTTTGTATCATATACTAAACTGTAATAATTTCATTTGACTTGTGTTAAAGGTCTCCCAATCTTAAATAAGTCAATATATAAGTAGTTTTTTAATGCTTTTTAAAATGAAACTCAAATACTTTTGTGTAATCCACGATTTTATATACTCAAGCAAAAATTTTTGATAGACGCTTGGTAGAATTTTCACACTTTGCAACGTTTTGAATATACTAGTTTGACGCCTTATGCCGAAAAGCTTCTTTTATGCTCTTTTCACTACTTTTCTTCTTATTCGTCTTCCCTTTCCGAAATGTCTTTGTTTAAAGTCATGGTGTATCCTAAAAAGTTAGCAAAGGAAACAACATGTTGTGTCTTCTCTGCATAATAAACTCCAGCTTTATTTGCCGTTGTAAATTCAGTAGCTTTTACCAACTTTTCAATCACGCACAAGTCTTCTGTCTAAGAGTGATTTTAATAATCGATTGTGGTGTCTCTTCCGCACAAAATAATTCACAAAAGTATTGATTTTTCTGACTTCCTTTCCCAACATGGTACATCTTGCCATTCACCAAACAAAATAAATGTTTAAAGAAAGTTTAAGAAGGAACGACAGGAAATCCTCACTATTTTCTAAAGGTAAAATCAAAATTTCTTATATGCTAAAGTACAGTAGAAATAGAAATACTGTAGAAAGCAAGTTTTCTTTTGTATCGTTTTCTGAAAGAAATAAATATAGGTAAGATTCACAAGCAAATTGATTTCTTCTCTATGAAATTTTTATTGGTTACATCTTAAAATGCAATGTAAGATCATGTATGTAATTTAGTTTTATAACCAATAAAATATACCAAAGTAAAATACTTTAACTCATAAGCTCGATGCTACACCTTAAAAATGATTAATAAAACATTACTGATGCGTTATCCCCTTATAAAAACCAGTGATAAGGCCAGATAAGCTCATGGTAGCTGAGATTCTTTACAGGTGACCTCGAAATGCGTGCAATTTGGGGAGCTTGCAACGATGCTTCTAAAGATTAAACAGCACAGTAAAAAAATGTGTAAAATTTTAATACTATAATAGTGCAAAATCAACCATTTTAGTTGTTTAATTTAAAAATGTTTAAAAAATACACAATATTTTGGTAATTTATTGTCGCGTGATTGAAAATTACCACTATTATAGTTGAAAAATTTTCAACAATGTTGTTTAATTTGAAAATGTGTAAAATTTTAACACTATAATAGTGTGAAATCGTATAAATTAATTTTTCAATTGCGATCTGTGTGAAATTTCTTACAATTATAGTCATTAAATTTTTTTAACAATGTTTCGTGATTTAAAACTGTTGAAAAAATCTAAAAATTACCACCAGAGAGGTGAAAAAGAGTGAAAAAATACACAACTTTATAATTTTTCACACAATTATAATGTGAAGCCTTGTGTATTTCAACCAAAGTTCTTGAATTTTTAAACAAAAGTTGTGTAAAAATTGTTTGAATTTCCTTTTAAGACTTATACTTCAGTCGAGATGCTTTTCATTGGGCAAGTCATATAGAACATCAAATTTTTATATGCATAATAAGTATATCGTGAAGATATAAGCATCAGATGTAATCATTTCGCATTAGAGGGGGGGGGGGTTATCCCGAGTCCCGAGTACAGGAAAAAATATTAGAAATGTCTAAAAAGGCAAAAAATCAAAATCTTCGAAATGAAATGAAAATTCAATATGAACATAATTCAACAATTTTTGAGTTTACACATAAAAATTCAACAATTTTGAAATTCAACAATTCCAAATTCAACATCTTGAAATTCAACAACTTTAAATTAAACAATTTTAAATTAAACACTTTTTCCAAATCTAACACTATAATAGTGGTGTGAAAGATTACACACTAATAGTGTTATTTTTTTAATGTGAGGCTCTCTAGAGAGCGCATTTCTCAACAGAATTTTATCATACTTTGTTTCGTTGGGAAGGTTTTTGAATTCTTGACAAGTCTGAATCGATTCCAATCGGTTATGAAACGGATCATTACCGGTTCATGTTCATAAGTGATAACTAATTTTTATCATAAATTTAATTATATTACTCTTAAGATATTGTTGCGAACTAGAGGGATCTCCTCGCACCTCTAGCCGCTACCACCGATCAAATAAATACGACATGGATTTTATTAGTTGCAAACCCCCAAAATGGGCCTTTATTTCACATTTTTCTTATAAATAATAATAAATATAAACGTTTATATTCGGCAAACTACGCAAATAATTTAATTATCTTTGGTTATCCAAATCACCACATGATCATTAAATAATAGAATGATAATATACGCGTATAATACTATTAATTGGTTTTCAAATTTATATGAAATTGATTTTCTAAAATCGAAAATTGGAATGATTTTATAAATCATCCCAATTTTCATCAAATTTACGCTTTAATATTTCATAAATAATTGGGTAACTTAATTAATAAACCAAATATTGTCGAATGTAATGTAAATATTTCTCTTAATGTAAATGCCTGTTTTATTTACCAATTATGATTATGCACCAGTATCGTTTTTGTTTACATTTACATAGTCGTTTAAGTTATATTAATACTAAAATTTAGTTCTAAATAATAATTTACAAAATTTCGCTAGGAAATTTAATAAAAACTACCAAATAGCAATAGCAAGGTCAATTATGAAAGCTTCAAGAGCAGAAGGTGAGATTGTTCTAAAATATAACATAAATGATGCTATACTTTTTGGTAATTTAAACGAAAAAAAAAGACTTTATCAATTTGATGAAATCCATATTTAATTAGTTGATCTTAGTAGTGCTCTTTTGGGTATAATTTAGGGCATTAGGGGAGACTGGGGCACATGTAACCATTTTCGATAGATGCAAATTTGAGGTGATTTTCCAAGGACACCGTGATTTTTTGGAAAATATTTCTTAGCTCATGTTTTACCCTTGGGTATAGGCAATTCGTCGAGGGTAATGCGGATGCTGGAAAACAATTGAGTTTTCCATAAAAATAAAATTTGTGTCCCTGTGCATTTTTCTCTTTTCACAAAATACCTGGGGTAGAAGTAACCACTTTCTGGGGAGGATGTAAACACCTTTTTTCCCACCCTTGAAATTAACTTTGCACCACTTTCGATTATTTTAATTACTTAAGAGATATATAAAGACTGTATATTTTTCAAAAACTTATGACACTTTTTATAAAGAATAATTAAAATAGCAAAAAAAATAAAAGCATGCATATCAAAGACATTTTTCAATGGATTTTCCCCATATTTTGACATCATGTGACTTTTTATTGAACACAGCGCCACCAATTTTTTTCGTAATCTATAAATTATAGATATTTCGCATGAAGGTCAATTTCCCGCTCTTTTACCTACTCATTTTGTGAAATTGAAATTGCCTGTTTACATCTACCCCAAATGCTGTTTTCTGACCAATTATTAATTCTTTTGAAATAATGAGAATCTCAATTTGTCTAGTAAATGCATAAATATAATCCTAAAAGATGTAGGAAAGAACTGGTATTGCTACATTTCGATTATTTTACACAGTTTTTAATTTCCAGGTGGAAATCCAAATGACCAAAATAATCGAAATATCAACATTTTCGGGAAAAATGATTTTTATTTTTAAAGTATTAGGATTTTATTGACCAATTCATCTGTGGACATACATCCCCATGGTATCTATGAATGCTTATGGGTTTTATCCTCTGGAGTCTTAAAATTAATGAAAAAAATCACAGTGTTTACAACTACCCCAGTTTACTACTGCCCCAGTTCCCCCTATGTTGTTACCTTTCTTTGCCTCGTAATTGAGTAGTGATGTGATCACTAAAAATTCAAGACTGAAACATGTTCAAAGATAGCCTTAAAACACTTGCTCGAATTCTGTCAGATTAATTACATATGTTAAAATCAACAACATTACAAAACAAAAGCAATTTTATGGTCTTCATTCTGGTTTATTCAAAATTTCTAATGAAACATAATACCATTAAAATCATTAAAATTTTAATACGATTATTCACAATAATCGGTAATATGCAATCACTTAATATTAAGAGTTTGTTTTAATTTATTGGAAAAAACGTAGACTTATGGCCTCTACACATTAGAAAAATGTATATCCATATTTAATAGTTTTTCCTACACAAGCATAGGGAATTTCTTTCAGTATGGACATAAATTTCTCTAGTGTGTAAAGGCCATTATGGCGTCTAAACATTAAAGAAATTTATGTTCATATTGAAGAGTTCTTCTACATAAGCGTAGGGAATTTGCTTCAATATGGACATAAGTTTCTCTAGTGTGCAGAATCCATTAGCTTGCAAAAATGTGAGAACGGACGGTTTGAGGAGTCGTATCTTATCTTAGCCCGGTTAATCTACAGAGGAGACTACATAGCCAAAAGCTATCTAGGCACCTCTTGAACATGTCTAGATGGCAAAAATTTCTCTTAATTTGGACCAAAAATGTCTTAAATATAGTTGAAGACATTCAGTAAATGTAAAAATGCTAAATAATTAAAGTTATGTGAAATTTATGCTCAAATTTCACATATTTAAAATTGCATTTTTTGTAGGCGAAAGTCCACTCAAAATTAGAATATTTCTTTATATCTGACGTTTGAAAGCTTAGTATCGCTGTTATTTTAATTTAAAATCTTTTCTACTTTATTGATAGGTTAATTTTTTATGGATGTAAGGTTGCTTGCTTAAAAAAATGCCACTATTAAATTTTATTGCTCGAACTCAAAGAGTGAGCAAGAATATCCTCATTTCTTTGCAAGAGAAGATTCTAACTCAGTTAAAATAAAAAGAGGTATAAAAGGGACAGATAATCCTAACCGGCTTATGTAGGTGAGATTCTTAACGTGAGCTAACTCGGAGTGCATGCAAATTCGATTTGGAGCTGAAGTTGGGAGACGCCATTCAATTATCTTGAATCAAATTCGTGAAATTATACAAATTTTGTATTTAAACCAAAATATCAAGGATTTGGATGAACTGACAGAAAAGTGTTATATGGGTGAAATGTAGACCAGAATGTTCTCTATAATTTTGCCGTAGAACTTGAACTCATCGATTACTCAGAAGCCAAGATAAGCGAGGTTTTTTGTTTCTTAACTCGTTTTTTTCATCCAGAGTTCCCCAAGTAGTCATTTGTTGAACTTCAACTATATCAAAGAATTGTTGTATTTTGCGGGACTTTCCATTTAAACCCCTATTTTAAGTGTCTTGGTGGAGTAGAGGCAGTCAAATTGGCATCTGAGTGATTTCAAAGCGTTATTATGGGAAAAATCAATTTTTTCACACTTAAACGGCAAAATCGGAGTGATAGCGTAGTCTGAGTGGAAAATGATGTATGGACGAAATGTAGAGACAAATGTGCTCTACAATTATGTTGAAGTAATCATCAAAATCGGTTCAGCGACAGTCGAGATAATTGAGGTTATGTGATATTGAAATTGGTTTTTCGACTGTGGCGCCCCTGGTGTTGGTCCCACGAAGTTCAAATATTCTAGAAAGTTGTAGCATTTGGTGAGATCTTTCGTTTAAGCCCTCATTCATCAAAATCGGTCACATAGAACCGGAGATATGATTTTTTGAATTTCGTGAACTTTGACCCCTCATATCTCCGGTTCTATTGAAACCACAGCGCGCATACGCACCATTTTGGAAACGTCCTAGACTGGACTACAACATACTAAAATTTCATTAACTTGCACAATGCCGTTTTTGAGAAAAGTGACTTTGAATTTCGATGAATTTTGATGCTATCACAGCGCCACCTGTGGTGACTTTTTGAACTTCCATCTGAAAGTGCTCATTGAGACGAAACCAAAAAGGTAAAATTTAGGTCGCTATGTTAATTAGAACCGGAGATAGAGGCCGGTCAATGTTCGAACTTTGACCCCTTATAGCTCGGGTCAGGGGTTATGGATCGACTTAAGGTTTTTTTTGTTTGATAGGTATAATCAACGGCTACAAAATACTAAATTTTCAGCCCGATGCATAATGGAATTTTTGAGTTATTTAACTTTTAAGATTTAAAAATTTTCTTTTTAAAAAAAGCGCCCCTAGCGGTGGTTTTATGAACTTGCGATGTTAGAAGGGGAAGTGGCATTTCACGAGAGCTTTCCAAAAAGCCCTCACTTTTTAAATTCTGACAATTAGAACCGGAGTTATGGCCATTTTAAGAAATTTTTTTTGGACACTTATAGCTCGGGTCAGGGGGGTCGGGGGACCTTAAGTTTGGTATTGATGGAAAGCTCTAAGGCCCAGCTATAACATACTAAAATTTGAGCCCGCTTGATGCCATAGGGGCGGAGCTATTGAGAAAACAAAAAAAGGGGGGTCTTCAAAATGGCGGAAGGAGGGGTGGGGGGTGGGGGGTCAATGCACCAAGTTGCAATTTTCACCCGATATATAACCTTTGCCGAAAACCGCAAGTCGATATCTTTTTTAGTTTAGGAGCTATTAAGCTCCAAAGAGCGGCCGGCCGGCCGGCCGGCCGGGAACGTAAAATAGCCACATATATATTCGTGATCAGGAAGTGGCGAAACACATTTTGGCCAAGTTTGAGGTCGATCGGACGACATGAAATTTTGTTAGGATTATAGTAGGTGAGATTGTTAAGAATCTCACCTAATATTAGGTGAGATTCTTAACAATCTCACCTACTATAATCCTAACAAAATTTCATGTCCTCCGATCGCGCTCAAACTTGGCCAAAATGTGTTTCAGCACTTCCTGATCACGAATATATGGGGGGCTAAGTTACGTTCCCGGCCGGCCGGCCGGCCGGCCGTCCGGCCGCTCTTTGGAGCTTAATAGCTCCTAAACTAAAAAATATATCGACTTGCGGTTTTCGGCAAAGGTTAAATATCGTATGAAAATTGCAACATGGTGCATTGACCCCCCACCCCCCACCCCTCCTTCCGCCATTTTGAAGACCCCCCTTTTTTTGTTTTCTCAATAGCTCCGGCCCTATGGCATCGAGCGGGCTCAAATTTTAGTATGTTATAGCTGGGCCTTAGAGCTTTCCATCAATACCAAACTTAAGGTCCCCCGACCCCCCTGACCCGAGCTATAAGGGTCCAAAAAATTTTTCTTAAAATGGCCATAACTCCGGTTCTAATTGTCAGAATTTAAAAAATGAGGGCTTTTTGGAAAGCTCTCGTGAAATGCCACTTCCTCTTCTAACATCGCAAGTTCATAAAACCACCGCTAGGGGCGCTATTATTAAAAAGAAAATTTTTAAATCTTAAAAGTTAAATAACTCAAAAATTCCTTATGCAATCGGGCTGAAATTTTAGTATGTTGTAGCCGTTGATTATACCTATCAAACAAAAAAAACCTTAAGTCGATCCATAACCCCTGACCCGAGCTATAAGGGGTCAAAGTTCGAACATTGACCGGCCTCTATCTCCGGTTCTAATTAACATATCGACATAAATTTTACCTTTTTGGTTTCGTCTCGATGAGCACTTTCAGATGGAAGTTCAAAAAGTCACTACAGGTGGCGCTGTGATAGCGTCAAAATTCATCGAAATTCAAAGTCACTTTTCTCAAAAACGGCATTGTGCAAGTTAATGAAATTTTAGTATGTTGTAGTCCAGTCTAGGACGTTTCCAAAATGGTGCGTATGTGCGCTGTGGTTTCAATAGAACCGGAGATATGAGGGGTCAAAGTTCACAAAATTTAAAAAATCATATCTCCGGTTCTATGTGACCGATTTTGATGAGTGAGGGCTTAAACGAAAGATTTCACCAAATACTACAACTTTCTAGAACATTTGAACTTCGTGGGACCAACACCAGGGGCGCCACAGTCGAAAAACCAATTTCAATATCACATAACCTCAATTATCTCGACTGTCGCTGAACCGATTTTGATGATTACTTCGACATAATTGTAGAGCACATTTGTCTCTACATTTCGTTCATACATCATTTTCCACTCAGACTAAGCTATCACTCAGATTTTGCCGTTTAAGTGTGAAAAAATTGATTTTTCCCATAATAACGCTTTGAAATCACTCAGATGCCAATTTGACTGCCTCTACTCCACAAAGCCACTTAAAATAGGGTTTTAAATGGAAAGTCCCACAAAAGACAACAATTCTTTGATATAGTTGAAGTTCAACAAATGACTACTTGGGGAACTCTGGATGAAAAAACGAGTTAAGAAACAAAAAACCTCGCTTATCTTGGCTTCTGAGTAATCGATGAGTTCAAGTTCTACGGCAAAATTATAGAGAACATTCTGGTCTACATTTAACCCATATAACACTTTTCTGTCAGTTCATCCAAATCCTTGATATTTTGGTTTAAATACAAAATTTGTATAATTTCACGAATTTTATTCAAGATAACTGAATGGCGTCTTCCAACTTCAGCTCTAAATCGAATTTGCATGCACTCCGAGTTAGCTCACGTTAAGAATCTCACCTACATAAGCCGGTTAGGATTATCTGTCCCTTTTGGTATGTTAACTTATTCATTTTCCTCTTTAGAAGATTTAGACATTTAAAGTCCTCGAAGTCTCGCGTTCACTAATCGGGATGAAAATAAAGAATTATAAAGCTGCATAAATACAAAGAAAAGTTTTTAATCCACAAGGTTTGTTAAAAAGACTTCAAATTTTGCAAGCTACGTACAATTTGTCTGAAGGACCTTATATTCTTAACACAAAAATTTATAGAACATTTTAATAACCTTTTCGAATATTATAACAATAATCTTGTTGTCTTTCAGAAACATTGCATTAAATAATAAATAATAATAGAGTATTTAAAAAAAAAAAAGATTTTCTTATGAACAATGCCCATTTTTAATATTAGGTGAGATTCTTAACAATCTCACCTACTATAATCCTAACAAAATTTCATGTCGTCCGATCGCGCTCAAACTTGGCCAAAATGTGTTTCGCCACTTCCTGATCACGAATATATGGGGGGCTAAGTTACGTTCCCGGCCGGCCGGCCGTCCGGCCGCTCTTTGGAGCTTAATAGCTCCTAAACTAAAAAAGATATCGACTTGCGGTTTTCGGCAAAGGTTAAATATCGTATGAAAATTGCAACTTGGTGCATTGACCCCCCACCCCCCACCCCTCCTTCCGCCATTTTGAAGACCACCCTTTTTTTGTTTTCTCAATAGCTCCGCCCCTATGGCATCGAGCGGGCTCAAATTTTAGTATGTTATAGCTGGGCCTTAGAGCTTTCCATCAGTACCAAACTTAAGGTCCCCCGACCCCCCTGACCCGAGCTATAAGGGTCCAAAAAAATTTTCTTAAAATGGCCATAACTCCGGTTCTAATTGTCAGAATTTAAAAAATGAGGGCTTTTTGGAAAGCTCTCGTGAAATGCCACTTCCCCTTCTAACATCGCAAGTTCATAAAACCACCGCTAGGGGCGCTTTTTTTAAAAAGAAAATTTTTAAATCTTAAAAGTTAAATAACTCAAAAATTCCTTATGCAATCGGGCTGAAATTTTAGTATGTTATAGCCGTTGATTATACCTATCAAACAAAAAAAACCTTAAGTCGATCCATAACCCCTGACCCGAGCTATAAGGGGTCAAAGTTCGAACATTGACCGGCCTCTATCTCCGGTTCTAATTAACATAGCGACCTAAATTTTACCTTTTTGGTTTCGTCTCGATGAGCACTTTCAGATGGAAGTTCAAAAAGTCACCACAGGTGGCGCTGTGATAGCGTCAAAATTCATCGAAATTCAAAGTCACTTTTCTCAAAAACGGCATTGTGCAAGTTAATGAAATTTTAATATGTTGTAGTCCAGTCTAGGACGTTTCCAAAATGGTGCGTATGTGCGCTGTGGTTTCAATAGAACCGGAGATATGAGGGGTCAAAGTTCACAACATTCAAAAAATCATATCTCCGGTTCTATATGACCGATTTTGATGAATGAGGGCTTAAACGAAAGATCTCACCAAATGCTACAACTTTCTAGAATATTTGAACTTCGTGGGACCAACACCAGGGGCGCC
Organism: Phlebotomus papatasi; assembly: GCF_024763615.1. Lineage (NCBI taxonomy): Eukaryota > Metazoa > Arthropoda > Insecta > Diptera > Psychodidae > Phlebotomus > Phlebotomus papatasi. The sequence continues at coordinate 33,399,051 of NC_077224.1, forward strand.
ACAGTCGAAAAACCAATTTCAATATCACATAACCTCAATTATCTCGACTGTCGCTGAACCGATTTTGATGATTACTTCGACATAATTGTAGAGCACATTTGTCTCTACATTTCGTCCATACATCATTTTCCACTCAGACTACGCTATCACTCCGATTTTGCCGTTTAAGTGTGAAAAAATTGATTTTTCCCATAATAACGCTTTGAAATCACTCAGATGCCAATTTGACTGCCTCTACTCCACCAAGACACTTAAAATAGGGGTTTAAATGGAAAGTCCCGCAAAATACAACAATTCTTTGATATAGTTGAAGTTCAACAAATGACTACTTGGGGAACTCTGGATGAAAAAACGAGTTAAGAAACAAAAAACCTCGCTTATCTTGGCTTCTGAGTAATCGATGAGATCATGTTCTATGAGAAAATTATAGAGAACATTCTGGTCTACATTTCACCCATATATCACTTTTCTGTCAGTTCATCCAAATCCTTGATATTTTGGTTTAAATACAAAATTTGTATAATTTCACGAATTTTATTCAAGATAACTGAATGGCGTCTCCCAACTTCAGCTCTAAATCGAATTTGCATGCACTCCGAGTTAGCTCACGTTAAGAATCTCACCTACATAAGCCGGTTAGGATTATCTGTCCCTTTTCTATTATCTTTTCACTTTCTCATGAAAATATAATTTATAAATATAGTATAAATAAAATTTAATCATTAAAAAACTCAAATTTGCAATTCATTGGAAATTGTGATTTTGCGAGAAATAATGCACATGAAATTGAAAAATTATTTCCATTTACGATTTTTTGGGAGCTTTTTAATCCCATTCATGTATGGTTTTAGTAAAAGCTATAAAAAGAATGCATAAAGTAATAATTAATAAACCCTCAAGTTGCGTTAAAATGGAATAAAAAATAAATAGTTTCTAAAGGAAAAATATCGTTCATTTAATATTAATATCTGCAAATCCTTCAGAAATAACAATTTGAATTTTAAAGTTGTTAAGAAAGCAAGAAATAAAAAATGCAATATAACAAAGCCAAAAATTTTAAATAGAATTTTAATAATTTTTCTCTTTGTCTTGCTCAATACTAGCAAGCTTCTAAGCTTTAATCCCTAAATTTATCTAAGTCAAGTGCAAGCATTGCAAATTAACAGTAATTAAATAGTTCTTGAATTTATCCCATAAAAATAAATTTAAATCTTATTACGAATTATCGTAGACCACATTTTTGTTAACTTTAGAAGAGCTTTGTTAAAGAAAAATCGTCAATTTATATGCAAAATTTCATAAAGCTTTTCTTGAAAATAATACGGAATTCTAAAGTTTTCTATTATCCGTTAACTACGCCTTGGCCTTTATTTAACTGTTTGACCACGTTCTTGTACAAGGGTCAAACTTTATTTGTTGTAAATAAATTTAAATTTCATTGAAACTGATTTTGACTTATTACTTGGCGTTTATTTTTTTTTTTTGATATTTTTAGGATTTTTTTATAACGATTTTAACGATAAATTAAATTATTTGGCATTAAATACTACAAATGTTTTGTAGGAAATAAAGGTATTATTTTAATTTTAACTTTACTTCTTTTTTAAAGGAAGAAAATGGGTAATTTAATGCGCCCATTCCCCAAGAAAAGATGCAATTTGAATTTAAATAATTACCGCGAAAATAAATAGCGATTTTCAATCCCATTCAGTGTGTCTCCACCAAATTTCGTTAATTTGTTGGTAGTTGTCTCAGTCCCCATGTGTTTTCATTGTTGACTGAATGAAAAACAGCGGCTCCGCAAGACAGTTTTGTGTAGTTTAATCACAGAAAAACCTATTATTTGGTTTAAAATCTCTAAAATACATTTGAATAAGGTGTGATCCTTCTTCCAAAGTGTATCAGTGCTTGTATTCGTAAGTAGTAAAATGTGAAGTGGCAATCGTTCGGCATTCTATGGCTCACACACAGAGAGACATTTCAACGAACCTATGTAGTCTCTTACTACATAGCAGGTAAACGTTCAGAATTGGCCCCCTGGTGCTTTGCAAAAGTAATCTAATGCCGTTGTCCATCAATTTCTAATTAGAGGTCAAACTTTAGACATAGTGACTAGTGACTGTCGTTTTTCTCTTGAACTTGGCCTTCATTTTTCAATTTTTAAAATGTTAGTTGTTTTAGAGATTCACTAGGTTAAGTTTGGATTTATTGGAAAGTATAAAAGAAACGTCTCCCCTTCGACTCGAAATCGAATTTCCTCAGAAAAGTTTGTATTGTATACCCCCTAATTCAGACCCAAGGTATTCATTGGTGATTATAGCCAGAAGATTCGAAAATTGTTGTTCTCCCTCTACAGCAAGATCAAAAAGGTAAAAATTGCATTTTCTGGGTAGGGTGGCGGCATTACTTATGGACTGCGTCGACTTATGGCTTCGTCACAGTTTTTGCCAGAAAACCAAAAAAAAATGTGATGTGCTATCATAAAACATGAAATATTTATAATTTTTAGGTTTTTCGAAACCATTTTGTGACAAAATGTGAATATTTTACGAGGAGGCCAGAAGTAAAAACGGTCCACAAGTAACACCGCCACCCTATAAGATGGTAAAAAGCAAGAGATAGAGGTTGTGGATGCTTTCGGGACTAAAATATCGACAACTCAGAATATAAGTCGAACAACTCGTTTTTTTACAAAAATCGTTTTATTGGCTTTTTGTAGACTTCTTTACACACCCTCTACCTTTCTTGTGAACATAATACTTGAAATATAATTATTTTCAAAGTTATACACTAAAAAAAAGAGGGTGCGATTGACTTTTTTCCTCGTAACTTTAACACTTTTTAGGTTAAAAGTATATCAACATTTTTTAATGTTAATTTTACACCTTTTTAAGTGTAAAATTGACATGAAAAAGGGTAACTTTAACCCATAATACACCTAAAAATCATAATATTTACACCAATTTCGGATCAATAATGCAGGGTAAAATTAACATTTCCGGAATGTTATTTTAACTTTTTCGGATTTCTCTCAGTGTGGAGATTTTAAATCTAATAAATCTTATACTCTACATGTAAACTCTCAGCTTCAAATCGCTCCCCTGTAAAATTTGCCTATACTTCGAGTTATTCGTTTCTTATTCTGAGCGATCGATATTTTTCCCGCTATCGTTCTTCTCCCGCAGAAAGATGTTTTTAAGATTTTTCAGAGTGTAATAAAATTTACTGAATAAACATGGTTTTGAAGGGGAAGAAGGGGAGTGGAGGGGGGAAGAGCAAAAACTGTTCTAGATAATTTTGACTTATGTGGGGTCGTTGAAATCCGGAAGTCGATATCTTTTACCACTTGGCCTCTAGCTGCTCTAGCTGTATCACAAGTTGAAAAAAAGTGGATTATATAACTGCTCTCTCTTTAAGTTCGAGCAGTAAAAAGGACTTTTTCAAAGCATAATGCCTGATTAAGAAATCAAGTAATATCCTATAACACAAGTATAAAAACGTATAAGTACAAAGGTTTACTAATTCGACTCAACTTAAGGACATCCTATAAAGCATTTTTTTTTGTAAGAGAATGAAGTGCTTAAAAGGAAAATGAGATCCTATTTTGATTTCCTGGTTCGACTTATGGGAGAGAGGGTTGAATCCATGTCCGAAAGAATACAATTTTAGACCTTTTTGACCAGTTTTTAACAGTTGAAAAAGCTTTGTAAAATACTCTGACGGACAATACTTTTTCCATATGTTAGATAGCTGAATAATATTATTCAAAGAGATATTTAATAGAAAATTATTTTAGGATAGCATCTGAATTACGAGTTTCAGTGTTAGTTAAGCAAGAGCCACCTCATTTTGAATATAAAAGATAAAAACAGATGTATAATTGATTTCAACAACTTAATTTTTAAATATTGGTACAGGTTTTTCGGTAATTTATAAATCGTTTTCGAATTGCGATTTTATACTAACCGGAGGCAGCCAAAATCCCGAATGCCAAAATCCCGAAAGCCAAAATCCCGAATATTCAAAATCCTGAAAGGGATGAAATTATACGGAGGAAAATGTTTAGAATAATTTCCCAAGACACAGAAAATTTCCCTTTGTCTCCAGCAAGCGCAGATGCAATCGTGGAAGTACCTATAACACTTTGAAGAATTCGGAATTTTGGCGTTCGGGATTTTGGCTTTCGGGATTTCGACCGGGACCCATACTAACAATCTATGAATCTATGAAGTACAAAGAAGCTTTGCGATTATGTTCGAATTCGTATGAACAATGGACTTAATGAGTTTAGCATCACTAAAATATTTTATTCTTTAAAACAATTCTGAAAACAAATTTGGGGACATAGCTTTAAAGTCTCTGACATTCCGTAAATTTTAATGAAATATGTATAAAAGACCCAATTGCGAAAAGTTGCAATATTTGTAAATAAATAAAGGTAAGGACAACTTGTATCAATGTAATAGACTTCCTAAACAACGTCGTTTATCTTTGGTCAGGTCTAACATCTCTACTAAAGTCACTACTAATTCAAGCCTGAACTTTTTTTCATTGGAAGAAGATATTGACATTTATTGACTGAGATGTGTTTTATTGGGGGATTTGTTCACCCCCTTGATTTTCCTACCATTTGCGTGAAATCCTTTGTGCTAATTTGGGGGAAAAGTAAAGACGGTGTGTCGAAGACGGATCACAAAGTAGAACAAGGAAAATTGTATTAAGTCAAATTAACCAACTTCTTCATTTCCCTGATGAATCTCAATAATACTTACCGGTTTTTGGGTCTCAAGCTTACATTCCTTCGCCTCAGCTGCGTGAAAATCACTCTCGGAAAACTGATCAATGTCATATATATCGAGATATGTCAATTTTATTCGAACACTTCCATCACGGCTAATTAAAAATAATTGCTGGGCCTTTTTCCCAAAAAAAAAAAAAAAAAAAAACTCAAATCAATCACTGGAAGCCTGTGGGAATGTGGGAAAGGCGAAACAGATGAATTATTAATGAAAAATAAAATCACTTTATTTATTAAAGTTCTATAATCACTAATGAAATTACAGCAAAGGAAAATTAAGTTAAGAAATCATTTCCTTTATCTCTTTTTTTCCACAATCTGATATGATTTTTTTTAAGGTAAAATCATAAATATAGCTTTTATAAGTCTTTACATAGCACATTCTCTCTATGTACTTTCTAAATAAATTAATTACAATGTTTAAGTTACTAGTTTTAGCTGCAATAGAAATAAATGATTTTATATGGAGATTATTTCCTCCTTCATTTGGTATAATAGCGTCTATTGAAGCAATTTTCTTGCTCATTTTCCTTCATGTGATTACTAGAAAATCGTTTTTTTTTGCACACGAATGAAAATCTTCTGCATTCCTTTTCATCTGCTTTTTTTCTTTTGAGGTAAATTACCTTTTTTTGAAAAAGAAAAAAAAACGATTATTTCATTTATTAAGCCTTTTATTTTTTGAGCTAGAAAAGCCATTGTTTTTCCTCTCTACTCAGTATGGGGTTCAGGAGGATGGGTTGAAAAAAGTGAAAATATTTCTATTTTCCATTTATGCGATTTTCCTTGAAATTTCTCACTTAACTCGCACCCACAAAATATTTTTCAGTGAAAATGAGTTTGAGAAGAAAATCATCCTCTCCTACTTACTCAATTTTCTTTGGCACTCCAATTTATTACCAATTTATTCAATTCCCTCAAAAACATTACGCCACGGCTTTTTTGATGGTGGGAATTGTATTTGATACAACAATTATCCCTTTTTCTTTACTTATCTTCTTTCTTAAAGAAGAATCTTTAAGATTTTGGGCGCGACTTTTCTTGACATCATTGTTTTAATTTCAGCAATTTAATATAGTGAATTTATCAAAGAGAAGGGCACTAAATTACATATTTATATTAATACGGCAAATACAGCCACATATATTCTCTTAGTATAGAGGGAGATACCCAACATTGAAATTTTACTTAATAACATCGTGTTCGATCGTATTATACCATTCCCAAAATTTCATTATTTAACAACATGCTATTTAAATGTAATTGCAGAGATATTTATAAGTCATACGTTCAAAAATTTTAATCATTCGGATAAGTGCATTTTAAATAAACCAAAATTCAAATTTTAAATAATATATTTTATTAATCAAAAACATATATTTGAAGAAGAAAAAATAATGGGCTAAGTAACAATCTTCTTTTCAGTATTGCAACAAACCTGCAGACTTCTAACTATGCTCTTCCTGACCAAGCGGTCTTTTAAAATAAAAGCAATTTTATTTCATAAAACTACAAAGTATTCAATACATTTATTAACAAAAATAAATCATACTTTCAATAAAGCCCGCTTGAGTCTTGCTTGTCTGGTCCCTCTACAACTCTTGCGCCCTGTTTTTCAATATTTCCAACTTCAAAGCATGTAAAGTAACGACTTTGAAATCAACTACTTCAACACACTTCATGAATATAGAAAATCCTTTAATATAAGTCTCCTTAAACCTATCCATTCAAATTCCTCTTCACAATACTCTTTCATGTTGCGATGAATTCTCTGTTAATATATTTGAGTACCCTTCTACCTTTGCAAACTTATCTAAGTCACAACTTTAAAAATCTTGGATCATCGGTCCATTAATGCTTTAAAAAAGTCTTAAGTTGTAGCAATGCATAATTTTGATTATCATCTTTTTATGAGATTAATTGCTGGGTACCCCCTGTACATACATCAATACACCTCAATCGATTCACTTCATCCATAAGTATCCATTTCATTTCGTATTTCCAATTTTCCCCTAAACCCCGCGCTGGGTGTTTCGCTGAATTCGTGTTTCGTTTAACGCAATTTGCGTCGCTTCGTTGCGTTCTGCGGAGTGTTATTGATCGTCAGCACATGTTTTTTTGTAGGCGGTGGGCGAGTTGGTGATGGTGGTAAATTTTGCAGGTGGCAGGTGTCCTTGAGGTGTGCGTAGATGGATGACACGCGCTCGAGAAGAGCCGAGCTGTACTTATGGGCAGTGCGATCAGTGATCGAAGGTGTTTTGATGCAGTCATCACCTCCGAATTCGCATACCCGATAGTGCTGAAGAATGGCTGAATCTGCGGGAACATTTAACGTACCACGTCCAGGTACGAATTCCCAAACAAAGTGATTTCCAGCCTCTATAACAACTTCTGGACGACATATATACTTGGATCGTTGCTTCTGAGGATGCAGTTTGGATCTTCGTCTAGTTTTACGTTGTGTCAAGAGGTTTGCCCGTAGATCGGCATTGGGGGTGTCAGTATCATAGACAATAGGATCGTCGGCGAATTGAAGATAGAAAAAGGCATTTTGAAAGGAATAAGCACCAGTGTTGCGTGCATTGATGCGTTTCGCTAACCAAGCTAATAATTCAGTTAGAGTATAGTTATGCTTAGGGATGATGTACTCATCCAAATCAATAAGTGCCACATGGGTATGCCGGTACATGCTCCTATACAGGCAGTCATTCAAAGCAGCAAAGAGACCTTCTGTGCGAATCTCCTTCTGCGATTGCATCCTTAGGTTCCAAGGAAGGAGTGATACTTTAACCGGACGTTCGACTGTTAGATTATTACGTAGATGTAATTGATGAATATCTCCATTCATATAATGTTTCAAGATGCAAGCAGTCCTAGGTCCGATGGTATGGTTATAGAAGGTGAAATGCGATACGCCTAAAATTGAATTGAGCTCTAGGAACTCTAACAAATAGAGGGCCTTGTCGTAGTTAAAATGTAATGGCTTAACGCAAACACCTAACTCAGTTGTATTAGTTGCCGTTCGGTTAAGATCGACTTCGCGATCTGTATTGCGGAGTAATAAAACATTACCTGGTGGAAGACGCAATCGAGCTACAATGCTTACAGCGTATGGAACGTTAAGTTTCGCTGCACGCAAAGGGCAAATTATGAAGCAAGCACTGTATTTCAGGTTCCAGTTTTCACGGATGACTTTTACCCGAGCCATCACTGATGCGGAGTAGTGAGTGCCGTTTGCAGTGGGATACCAAAAGCGACACCAGACTCGTTCCGGACCTCGCGTCTTCGTAGCCCCTATTACCCTAACCATGCGTGCGTCGCGACGATCATAAAAGGCTGAGAAGACGAAGAATTTGAAGCGGGTTCCGTTGACCACTTGCCAAGAGCCATCCGTAGCAATTCTACTAGCATTGCCAATGCGTGGATACTGTGGTAGGGTCTTTTCGATTTTAGGATCCAACAGCTGACCCCATGGTATAGCGTGAATTCCAGCCGCGGCATTATGAGCCCGATTATCGCCATCAGAAGCCACAGGGATTGGAACTTGGATGTTGGCCGAGTCGAAAAGGATGGGATCATTAAGACGAAATCCACCCGTGTGATCCCGTGTAAATTTCTCACGCATGAACAGGGAAGGTTCTTCGAAGTTATAATCCAACTTAAGGGCAAAGAAAGTGTTGTTAAAAAATATTAGAGGTAGTAAGGGTCATGTTGAATATTGCTACAGAGAAATTCAGTTTGTGCAAATGCATATCAGTGTGAGAACCATTTACTTTCAAAAAATAGCATATAATGCAAAGAAAACTTTCTCTAAATGTTTTTCCTCTTTAAATTAAATCAAACGACTTTCACGAAACTTTGCTAACTCTGTAAGGCAATTTCAAGAAAATTTTTCGCAGCAACTTGAACCTCATTTCCAAATCTCTTTTCTCATTTGTTGCTACACTTTTTTAATGTCTTGCACTCAATTTGTTAAACTTTTAACATAATTGGATGACTTTATTGATTTTTCATGACCATTCACTACATTTTCAGGATATAATCATTTATCAGAACTAGATATCAGTTTTAAACGAAAATTAAAAAAAAAACTCATGAAGTATACTTCACTTTTTTCACTATATATATATACTTATATATACTATATATATGTATACTTCACTCTTCACTTTTTTGGGTTAAATATGGCTTATTATGATAGAAACATGTTATTTTGCAATTTTGCGTGTTATTTTTGCTCTCGGACAATCAAAGTACAAACACAGTTGCTAGAAGTGATGATAAGCATTGTGTAACCATACATTTATTAAATACTGTAACATTAAATTCCTGAATGAAAAAGCATGTGAAAATCTGAGTAAAAAATCAATTCTACTTAAAACTGGAGGTATCACAATTAAAGTAATAATTAAGAAAAGATTAAAACTTTAAATTTAGTGATTAACGATATTACTTTGAAATTCTTTGAATAATACAAAAATGTGTTAAATTTTTTTCTAAAATCAATAAATATTTTTAAAATTTGCTCATTTTGTTTGCTCGATAAAGAATTAAATAAAAAATGTGAAACACTCGCACTTGTGACTGATATACTAAATATTCACTAATATAAACTTCGCATGATTTCCATTCTATTTGTAAAATTTTCAATGGTTCAATTCACATGCTCATGAGCTTGAGCATTTTGCAAAGGTTTTTCCACTGGGCAATTTGTTATTAAATTTACTGGTTTACAACCGATTTATACAGATCACTGAAAATATCGCCTAAAACAGCTGAGGATAAATATAATTAAATAGACGAAAAATCACCTGTCGGTACGTAACCTATTGGATTCAGTCTTGTCAGATATTCCAAAACCTTTGAAAACCGTTATTAGAAACCATTACACAGATAGATAGATAGATACTTTATTTCCAATGTGTACCTTGGATGCGTCTGCCGCCGCATTATTAAGAGAAATTCAACGGTATTACCAGCATGGTACGATATAGACGAAATGTTTGGTCAAGTAAGATCCAAAACACATTTTCAACCAATTTTTTTTTGTAAATATAAAACTTCAATTGTCAAATATAATATTAAATTTTAAGGGAAGAAAAGACGTGAGTAAAATGAAGATCATATCGTTAATGATCTTTGAGTTTGGGTTAGCTTATGGAGATGGAGATACCCGAAGGTCTCTCGCTGTCTGTATCCAGTTGGACTCTAATATAACAAAGTAATTCCATAATGATATATTTAGTTTAATGACGTATTTTAGACGTAAAAACGGACACACACTGTGATATAATTTTTCGGAGATTGTTTGAAACGCGAAGTTAATGTTCAGAAAAATATTTCCCTAGAGACTGAAATTTGGGATATAAAAAAACGAGAGAATTTAGTTGTAGTCCAAACATCAAAAGTTGTATTTAATAAGTAGCGCGGAGAAAACAAAATTTTATCTCTATATGGCCAATTTAATTCTCTAATTAAATAAATTAAATTAAATAAAACACACATTCAGTACTTTCAAACCAGTGAAATAGTAGGGGAGACTGGGGCAAAAAGTCACAAAACGGATATTTTATTTTTTTTTACAAACTACTCGAACGCCCCAGAAATTTCTAATTAGTTCAGTTTTCTAAGAAATTTACCGCTCTACAACTTTGTGAAAGTAATTTTCCTCTATTTTGTAAGGAAATACGTTTATCGAGCCGATTTCTAAAAGGTAATTTTGTGACCATTCTCAAAAATGCTGGGGCAAATAGTATCAGGCATGGGATATTATCATATTTTGATTCGCTTTGTTACGGGATTCCGTAAATTAAAAAATACCTAGATAACATATTTTCATAGGAAATTTATTCCTCTACATTCAGGCGTATTTCAAAAATGATTTCATAAATTTACTCCCAATGGGAGACAAACTTGCATAATTGTATGTGCATAATTCCGTCAAGTGCATAATCCTGAAGTACTTAATGCCAGGACTGAGTGTACCTATTGCCTTACAAGGATGTACTGCGTTAGTTCATATTAGGTGAGATTCTTAACAATCTCACCTACTATTTAATTTATAAAATCAATTATCCGTGAGATTCCTGATTAAATTCGTGACGATCCAAGGTACAGAGTACAGAGAGTGCATGTTTGCAATTATACATATTTTCATTATTATTATTATTATTAATTTTTTTGTAAAATAGTAAATATTCAAAGGCACAGATGGGTAAATGAATCATTAATACGTATACTAAAAAACATTTACAAAAATATCAAAAAGTAAATATGGAGCATGTCTTTTAACATTCCGATCCGTGGTGCTCTTCCCTTATATCTTTAATTTTTTTCATAACTACTTTTTCAAATTCTTTTTTTTTTTTTTTGAGGAATTAAAAAAATATTTCTCGCAATTGCCAATCTCGAAAATTTTGATTTTTTTTACAATTAATCAGTAACATTTAGTACTAAATTTCTTTAAGAAAAGAGCTTCCACTTTTGAGATTAACTTCTTATTATTTTATTTTTCAAAAAAATCCTTCAAGTACTTAAACTCAAACTGAAGGTTCTCCTTTTTAGGGAATATTGCACCTCAATGTAGTGTATCTACACTACACCGTGGATTACCCCTATAATGCTTTACCAAAACGAATTCAAACCAGGAACATTTACGAAAATCCCATAGAATCTTTTTCAAATAACGGGTCTGCAAGGTCAAAATTCAAAATTACGTTAGTGAAAGTATTTCTCAACCGAATGGTATCATGTTTGTGCTCATTAGAAAGGTATTGGAATTCTGATCGGTATTAAATCGATTCATAACCGACATGATTTATTAGTCGGTTCAAATTTGTTGTGAACCGGTAAACGATAAAAGGTGCGACTGTACTTTTGAGTAACAACGTCGAAGTCAGAAGTTCGAACATTTTGCAAAGCATGGGACGCTTGGCCACGTTGGTCACCCCTTTTTTTTTCGTAATTCTATACAAATAAAAATATTATACTTAATTATACGCTTTTAGTTGAAACATATTTTTGTGTAACGTCACAAAGCACGATAATCGTATCAACGAGTATTTTTTCTCACTGTTATTCATAAATAAGTCTTATCTACTCTATTAACCGCGTTAAGACTCATTCTATCGTTCGTTTTCATTTTGTGTTGGATGGAAGCACTAGTCCGTTGAACTGCCCAAAAATTATACCTTATAATATTGTTCACACTGTGTTCTTTTTAGTGTGTTTCTAAATACTTCTTTCAGCATTCTTGACATATTTCTCTGAAAGCTTTGAAATGCCACATGACCATATACGAGTAATGTTAGTTTTATCAATTGAGCCGATCAGTCAATAATAACTAGGTTCTTATTAATAAATTTGTTCCTTTAACCCTGATATACATGAGAAGTGGGGTCAACTGTAGAAAACCAAAATGAAAACTATATTGAATTGAAATGAAAATTGAATTTTGAGATGTTGTGGAGTTAATGGTACATTGAGAAAAAAGGGGGTGCGATTAACTTTTTTTCCTCATAACTTTAACACTTTTTAGGTGTAAAAATATATCAAGAACATTTTTTAATGTTAATTTTACACCTTTTTAAGTGTAAAATTAACATGAAAAAGGGTAATTTTAACCCATAATACACCTAAAAAGCATAATATTTACATCGATTTTGGATCAATAATGCAGGATAATATTAACATTTCCGGAATGTTATTTTAACTTTTTCGGATTTCTCTCAGTTGAAGATAATTTAATTAAACCGAGGGATTATTCTTATTTATTCCGCGACGAGCCACCAACTCGCTTATTCTAGAACTCGCGGGAGACTTGTCTTTACCCATTGGAGGGCTAACCCCTGCGCAACCCAAACGCACTCGGTGACTGTTCACGAAAGACTGAAAGGAATAGACATGCGCATAGCCCTCCTCAAGACGTTACACCTAAAGTAACGACTTCTATCCCAGCGAGCGAGCATAGATACGAGGGTGACTGTAATACTACTTTATAGGGGACTATATTCAAATTCAAACAGAACCGTTGAGCGCTGTTCTACACAGTGCGCTATAACTTTAGAATTTTTGGAAATCAAAATCACGTCAACAAATGTTTACTTTTAACCCGAATTGGATAATATTAGATTTATTTGGTACACCTTTAATTTGCTTCATAGTGTATATATGTAAATTTCTCTAGTGTGTAGACTAGAGGATCTTATACAAAAATTTAAAAATAAAGTGCTTCAAATTACAAGACCTATAAAGACCTCAACAACGCATTTCGTCTTTTAAAAGGATCATTTTAATCGATTGCCCAAAGAATAATTATTTGTATGAGAAACAGTACTGAATTGGATGATCATTTCACGCTATCACTAATTTTAATAAAAGATGATAATATTAAAAGAATTCCCAACATTTCAAAATTTCAAGTGCCTATTTGCTCTTATTGTAAAACAGTTAGAATTTATTAGATGACCAATTAAATAAATTCAAACTTAAAAACGGATTTAAGTATTAAATCAAGGAATAAAACATACAATAAATTACAATGCAAATCAAACTCATTAACGTACATCCTGTATTCTTGATAATTGACTCAGTAAATTGGTCACTGTTTGCATGCTTATTACTCAATCAACAAGTTACGTTACCTATCAGTAAATAGAAAACCACCATACTGAAAAACCTGACCTTTAAATAAAATTATACATAAAGGAAATCTAACTTACAAAAGAACTGCGAAATATCTAAAATTGATTTGCTCTCCCTCTTGGTTTTTAAAATCAGAACAATTAAATTTTCATGGACATTATGTCCAGTATTTGTGTACTCATAATGCACCTGTACTCTGTACAATTCCAATTATTTCATGAAAACTAAAAATAGATGAAAATAATCGTGACGTGAGGATAGTACAATGGTTCTGCACATGACAAATCTCCTAACGTTTATAGTTTTGAAGGAATGAGAAATGGAGAAAATTGGTTGTAAATTGCTGGTGATTTTTCATAGAATATTTTATTACCTTTGTGTCTTCGTAATCAGGGATGGACTCTCCTAATCGATTGGACAAGCTTACATGACGAAGAAGGGAGCCACCTGTTCGACTTCTATCGTCAATCATGAAAACCTTATCACGGTAGAGGGGGTGGTAGAGGTGCATTGAAAATAATTATTATTTGAGTATTTGAAAACTAGCATTGAAAAGGGTATTTGTCATACCTCTGTGAGTATGATAATGCCGAAGATAGCGAAAAAGGCAACAACAATAAGGAAGCTCATGCCTGCACGGTCCCTGGTTCCCCATGTTGTCCTCTTGATGCGTTTCTTGCGCCCCGGTGGACTCGCACTCACATACATTTTAAATTTCTTCGTTAAATCACACAGTATTCATCCACTTTGCCATGGTGATGGCTCCGGAGGTGAGTTCTCGTCCTTTGTGCCCAACTACCTGATGCAGATCCACCACTCAGGGGTCTCCTCAGCTCTTTGCACTGTCAACCCACCCAAGTTTTCCGATGCGCACTATTGGAATTTTTGGGACAAGTGATACGGTGTTTGATGTTCAAGGAAAATCTTTTTTGATTAAATTCTTTTCCTCTGTTACACCGTTCGTCACGTTCTCAGACTTCACTGGTGATATCAAACACTCAAACTATGTAATACAAAACTTTTACACAATCAACATGACATCTCAGTGCAACTTTTTCTCACACTCTCGTCGACACTTTCCTTGTGCAAAAGTCGCTTCACACACTTACGAATAGGGCACAAGGTTCAAAAGGATAAGCGCGGACGCGTACTGTAAGAGTAATATTTACTTTTAATTTATTTCACTTAGGATTTTAATGATTTATTTTGTTCCTTTTGTCACAAAAAGTGGACACCACAGTCCTCTTGCGGCCATGTTAGCGACTTCGACGAGACGACTGAAGGATGCCAAAGGACATGCAAGGCATGCGCAGTTGCTGAGGAATCGCACTCTGGCACTGCACAAGTGTAGCAACCAGATTGAAACTATCGCAGCAATATTTTATTAAAATTCTATACCTTTCAGCTCTATCAACTTTTTTCGAATGATAGGTGGAGATCGTGTGCGGATTGATTTCTTGAATATTACCTTATTGTCGCCGAGTTACACTATACATTATATACTCCGTCTTCAATTTATTATATATACCTTATTTTATTGCTCGACCTCATAAACAAAAAAAAAAACATAATGATAAGCTGATATTAGATATAATTTTAACATGTCTAAAAGAAAGGTCTTTAGGAACTGGGCAATATTTCGGGCAACTTGAAATATCGGACACTTTTAGTGAAATATCGGACACTGCAACTACATTGATTAATCTTCGAATTTTTACTAAATAGTATGTTTTCCTGCAAAATATTTATTGTTTTCAGAATACAATAACATAAAATCCGTTAAATTTTAACTAAAATTGTTTCACTGCAACATTATGTGAAAAGGATTTTTACAAAAAAAAACAGCAGAACTCCGTATTGTTTAAAATTTTGTTTGCCCGAGGTAGAGCAGAAATAATTTCCCAACGAAGTTTTTAAATACTATTTTTATACATTCATTAAATATTGCCTTAATTTGTATTTAAGGTAATTAGTCCAACAAATCTATAGTGACATATTTAAAGTGCATCATGGTTTTTTTTTTTTCAAAACCTAGATATTTTAAGCAGTTTCCCTATAAGCGTGTGTTTCTAAATATCGTTCACGTCGCTTTTTCTCAAAAATCTCACTAACTTTGGATTTCTTTTTCAATTCCTAAATTATATAATGACTAAAGAAACAAACAGAATCTTTCTTCATACGAAAAAACTTGGTGTACGATATTTCACGCACTATTGTGAACATTGAATTTTCATGCAATAGTTGGTCCGATTATTACCTAAAACAATATCAATTTTTATTAGTTAAATGCTCGCAGTTTACCCGAAGTATGTGTATATGTTATATAACTCCTGGTTTTTTTTTTAACCATTATAAGTTTGTCCCTTTCACCCCCCATACCTCCGCGAATCCGACGATTCCTGAGTAATTAGGTCATTCTGTTTGTCAGTTCACCGGTTACCATACCCAAAAGCCCAAACCGTTTGAGATATAGCATTGGTAAAACAAAAAGGATAAAATTGATCCTTTTGCAAAGGATGGATCAAATTAACATGTTCTATTATGATAAATGTGCATTCAGTTATCGAAATTTGATCCAACCTTTGCAAAAGAACCAAATTTGATCTTTTTATTTTTACCAGTGAGGTCCTTCGAAGAAACCCTTATAAAACAGCTAAAGGATCCTTAACATTCCCTTCGTTTTCCTTCAACCCCTTACCTCTCCCTCCAAAACGATATTTTTCGGGATTACACGGGAAAACCTTGCGCATTTTTATTTTTACAAATCAGCATTCTCTAGCGAACTAACTTACCCAAATCAACCCCCGCCCTTTTCAACCCCTCCAAAAACATGATTTTTTGACTTTGAAAAAAATTGGCCCTAGCGATTTCAATGGTTTCCGATATGTTTTGTAGTTAGCCGAGCTGAACATTTGGTCCTTAGACAATTTTCACTGGTTAATCAACCACCCTGGAGGGCCTAATTTTCAACGAATTTGGTTAAATTTGGACATTTTTAAAAAAATATTTTAATTCTGAACCCGACTGCGTCGATCACAATTGGCGGTTAATCGGTAAAGCTTAGGCTAATAGCCCTAATTAAAAAATACTGTTTTTCGCTCTTTTTCAGTCTTTTGACCCATATAAAATTCAAACGGTAAGAGATATCGACTTCCAGTCTTCGTTGACCCCTCCTCAAATGACATTATCTCGAAAGTAATTTCTTTATCTTTTCTCGCTCCCTCTTCATGCGTTCCCTAACCCCCTAAAATACGTCAAAAATTAGGTTTTTCTAACATTGCAAAAAAACGACTAGCGATTTCAATGATTTTCGGATATATCTTGTAGTTAGACGAGCTGAGCATTTCGTCCTTAAACACCTTTCACCGGTTAATTCGCCATCTTGAATTATTTAAGGCCAAAAGCCTAATTTTCACTCGTTTAGCTCAATTAATTAATAAAGAAATTTTAAAAAATTAATTTTTTAAACCCTCTTAAAATTAAAATTAAGAGGGTTTTAAAATTTAAAACCCTCTTCTTGAACAATTTTCAACTTCAAGATGGTTTTATGGTGATTTATAGACAAATTTAATTCGACAATAATTTTATATGCACCAGAAAAATTTGCGAAAAGGAATATAATGCAGAGCTCCTTCTCGAGAGTTCGAGCAGCTCGCAAAGCCTCGGACGCTTTGCCACCCCTTTTTAAATATACTTTTTGAAAATTTTTGGAAAAACAGAAATTGGTATAAGAGTGACAGAAAGTTATGAATCCACTTGCATTAATCCACATGCATTAATATTTTAATTTGATTCCACCATCAAAACTAATGAACTTCTCTGATTCTTATGAAAATTTCAGTTAATTCACTAAAACTCTTTGGCATTTCGTTAAACAGCTATAATTCGATTTTGATATACTTTAAAGTTTAAAGACTTGGCATAAGTAACACTTAACATTTTGCTTTTATCCCAATTAAATTTGAGCGAATTATTTTGCAGAAGAGAAACTCAGGAAAATTTATATAAGAGAAAAAAGGAACATTTTCGCAGAGATTTTTCTATAATGTTAAAATCTCAATGGTGTGAGCTTCCAAAAAGTTCAAAAGTTAGTTTTTTTTTAACTGCTCTCATTCCAACACATTGATTATAATATAATTACTGCTCTTGCAATATTAAATGCAACATTTTTCTCTTCATCTGACTTTCCGAAACTCGCACTTTTGGCACTTCATAATGAATGGCTCCAAGGGATGCACTGTTATACCGAACAATGTGTGCCAAAAACCTTCATCATGTGCAAATTGACTTCATTATGGATAAAACCGCTTTAAACTTTTCCTCATTGTTGAAAACCAAAATTCACGAGAAAATTTTTCTCAACATTTTTCCACAATCACTTATCATTTTGACTTTAAAATCCAAAATTCTTACGGCTTTTATCATCCCTCATTTGTATATTTTTTAGAGATACCTCCAACCGTATATCGCTGGAGGCAAATGTTTAGAATTCCTAAATAAAGGCAGTATTCACTCATGAAATTCATTTTTATTCCGCAAAATAAAAATATTATCTCGAATATTTTAATTATACTGTCTTCTCAAAGTCCTACAACCAAACCTCGAAGCTTTCTCCTACTGCATTAATGGGGCATTTTTTTTACATACGTATACTTTAATATTTTTGGGAATGTATCATTAAGTCCATTAGAAACATCTTTAACAGGAATGTATATAGAAATTTTGGGAATTCAAATCGTCAAAATTGCGGAGGCAGCCAAAATCCCGAAATCCAAGATCCCGAAATCCAAAATCTCGAATGTTCAAAATCCTGAAAGGGATGGAATTATGTGGAGAATAATGTGTAGAATAATTCCCAAGACACTGAAAATTTCCCTTTGCCTCCAGCAACCGTGGGTGCAATAATGAAAGAAAATAATGCAATAATAAAAGTAGCTATGACACTTTTAAGAATTCGAGATTTTGGCTTCCGGCATTTTGGCCCATACAGGATTTTGGTTTTCAAGATTTTGGCGTTCATGATTTTGGCTTTCGGGATTTTGGCTTTCGGGATTTGGACTGGAACCCAAAAATTGATATCTTCTTCAAACAAATTATTCTAAAAATAAGAAATATAAATTTTTTATATTCCTTGTTCGAATTTCCTCTTGTCCGAATTTTCCTCTTTCATATTAGTGGCTGTAAATGATGATCTTGAGAGGATTACCACTTGGGCTTTGAACAATGGTTTTGTCCTCAATCCCCGGAAGAGCCAAGCTTTAGTCATACATACGAGAGGTAGGCATCCTACTACTTTTCCTTTGGTTCTCTCTGGTGAAATGATTCCATTTTCTCCTCGTGTGAGGAATCTGGGAGTCATTTATTTATTTTTTTAAAATATTTTGTGACGAAAAATTATTGAATATTATTGCATTTACTGGAAAATTATGCGAGACAACTCGAATTCTTAATCGGAGACCCTTAGTGTTAATTTTGCACAAAATATTTATCACGAAATTTAACGGGCTGAGTATTCTCGAGTCTGACAACCAGATGTGAAAGCTCTCATGAACTGAGTTTGTAAAGAATCTTACCAAAAACTTTCAACTCAATGCTAATCCTGTCTTGTATTTGGGGCTATTCTTCACCGAAGCTAATAATAACGTAAACTCTTTCACTGAAAAAATTAAACTAATGGCCTCTACACACTTGAGAAAATATGTCCATATTTGACATTATTTCCTACACAAGAGTGGTCGATTTCCTTCAATAGGAACACAAATTTCTCTAGTGTGTAGACGCCGTAAAAGGAAATTAATATTATTTTCCTATGCTATTATAATGTGAATAAAATTCTGAGTCTATTTTGCAATAAAATTAATTTATGTATTATCAATTTAAGTGCTTTTTTCTTAAAATGTTTCATTGGTCTTTCTTACAGATATCAAACACTTGAGTTGCACCTAAACAAATTTTAATAAGTCGTCATGTACAGAATAATGTTACCTTGAAAGCGTTCTGAAACGAGATTGAGGGAAAAGAGCTCAAAAATGTAAATAAAAAAATATTCTTCATATTTATTCTACCTCAAATGTATAAAAAGACAAGAGAAGCACCACAGTTGAAGACTAGATAAACACGAATGGGCTTGCTAAAGCAGAATCGCAGATGTTTCTCCCAAAAAATCCTTTCCACAATGTCGTCATGGTTGGAAAACTTCCGCCTCTCACAATTTAATTATTATTCTTTAATTTCCCGCCCGCCTATGAAAAGTCGCCGAGGAAAGCAGCACCTTGCAGGATCAGGAAGCCTAATGAATACAAAATATCTCATTTCATTAAAATGGTTTCAGTTAGTCCAATTGAATTTGATCCAAATCGATCCAATAAATACTGTTGCAGTTTAGTGAAAAAAATGTAAAAAAATTAAAAATTATAGTTGACATTGAGACAAATCGAAATAAAGCATTGTTGGTTTTGCACAGCGCAGATTCTTCCATTTATACGAAATCTGGTGCTCCGAACCGGATTGTAGATTGCTAATAATATTAAAATTGTCTGCAGGTAAAACATATTTACAAATACGTTTAACGAATAATTGCTTCTCAACTCCAATTTTATTGCTTGCACTCCACAGAAATACTACCAATAGCACGTATGCTGACATTTAGAACTGTTTTAAAAATATTTATTATTTAATATATAATATATTTTAAATGAGTTTTGAACTAAAAGTTTAATCTCGTTCCCAAAAGTTCACATAGTTTCGAAAACATTAATCGAATTTTTTTGGAAAAACTTGAAATTTTTCCTTTTGAAATTTTGAAAAGCTTGGGAAAAACAAAATAAATGGGGAAAATTCAATATCAATATCAAATTCAAAATTCAATATCTTTCTGTTTTTTGTCTGTAATTTTTTAGACATACAAACAATGGACAGATGGAAATAGTTTGATCTGAATATTAAAAAAATGGAGCCCTGTGGATAGAAATTTCTATGGGTTTCAAAATAAAATAAAAAAATATTATTATTATTTATTGTAATGCGAAATAAATTGAGTATTCCACAAAGCTAGGACGCGCTTTTTCACTTCTTTTAATATACCGTCAGCAATAAATTCTATTTCCTACGATATCCAATCGCAATATGACCAACTGCATACTTTTGCATTAAAAACCGTTTCTTTATCTCCCGTCGCCGTATTCTATGCAACAAAACTGCAGAACATTCCATATGATGGCAACAAAGTAAAAAAATATCAAGCGAGATGTTTGTTAATTTTCCAGGAAAGAGCATTTCAATATTTATTTTCAGGTTTTCCATAAAATTCAATTATTTCCTACCGAGTGCACTTTCATTCTGATATAGAGAAAAATATCCAATCGATATAAACTCAGTAAAAAGCACGTGAAAATTTTCAATCATCCCTTAAAAGTGCGGAGTTTCGCTGTAGTTCTCCAACATTATTGGTCAAATTAATGATTGAAATATTCTATAAATCGAGTTCTTTTTTCAACTACCCCCAGTATAATGAAATTCCCAATTATGATACTATGGATAGAGGTACATATAAATCCTATTTTAATTGATGTTGCACACAAAAGTACTAATACTAAATTAAACTTATTTTCTCACACGATAACAAATTGTTCAATTTTTGTATTTAAATATCCTAGGAAAGTTGTTCATTGATGCAACCAAAGAACATGACTTTAGGGTCCAGTGAAGCTTCCTCTTTTAATGACCAATCGAGTGGGAAGAGTAAAAGAAACTTATATAGAAATACTAGCTTTCTAGTCAATAGTGCATGACTGGTCAGGACATTGAGTTACAGAAAATTGCACAAAAGTAAATCTTGCTCGGGGAAAATTCTCACGAACAATGGTAAATGAAGTATTTCAGATTGGATTGAAAATGAAGCTCTGTATTCAATGTCTCTATTGAACTCCATTTAGAACAGGTACATAGCATACTTAAAAATTTAACAAAACATATTATCTTAAAACTATCCTTTCTTTAAGTTAAAATTGCTAAAAAAAAACTTTTAAAATTGAAGTCCATTGAATTGTCCATTGAAGGTCCATGGTAATATTTCTAATCGCTTTAACTAAGTATTTATTGTGAATTATAATAATTCATTCAAACCTTTTTTGAATCAAAATAATTAATATTATCGAACGATATTAATTTTCTTATTACTTAAAACCTAATTAAATACATTTTACAAAACTTTTTAATATCAGATTCCTCACAAAAGAATAAAATCACCAATGCATTTATTTTCAATCTCTTATAGCTGAAAAATCATCAAATATTACTCAACTTTTATAGCATCATTTAATTTGCCATTCCTTTTAAGTAAATTGCACTGAATGTTCCGTTCATGCAAGTGTAATGATTAAATAAATCAGCATTAATAATTCTATGAACTTTCTAATTGTCGCAGTATTGCTTCAATCAATTCAATCGTCAAATAAATTTATATAAAACTCCTGAATTTATCGAACGACATAGCAAAAGAGATGGAAAAATGAAAACATTCAGCATAATACTTGAACTCATGATTTACATTTAAACTTACGATGAAAACAAGTGATAAGCCCAGTTAAGCTTATGATAGCTAAGATTCTTTACAGACGACGTGTAGGGTGGGGTCACCACTTCCCGCCAGTAACCCACTTCTCGCCACTTATAGTTAAATCTAAGAAAAATCATGTAATACGAGTAATAAAAAGGATATCAGGAAGAAAAAGCAACGCTGAATATATTTTTTAATAATATTGTCAAAAATACTTGAGTTTGGGCTTTTCAAGTAGGTGGCGAGAAGTGGTTATCTTTGATTATATAATTATATATATATAATAATGATTATATATATAAAAATACATGTTTTTAAGTAATCCACCGTAAAATTGAGGGACTATTAGTGTGATATATCTATAGACAACATATCTAAGAAACTTTCTGTCACATTTAAGTTACTTTATAATAAGGGTTTAAAAATTATAATTTAATTAATTTCAGTTTTTCCTAAAAGTGGCGATAAGTGGTTACTCCACCCTAGGGGAATTCTGTAATACTCTTGTAATTCCATTTGACAAGATATGTTGGAATCTAAGCAGATCTTTTCGGAAAAGTGATCCTCTAATAGTGACATTGCAATTTAAGCTCACGTGACAATATCAGACAATCAGACTACTTATTTATTTATGACAATTCAAATGACAATGAATTTTAATAAACAAATCAACCAAGACGGACTGCATTAGCATAATATCAATAAGTAAAGAGATTTCATTAAAAATTCAATTAACTGCATGTATTTTCGACAACATGTGATATGAGAATAAAAACCTTGTTGGTATTGTCAGGTTTCGAACTCAGGTGCGACAATACCACAAAAATTACATAGGGGAAACTGGGGCACCACTAAACACGGAGTAGCACCAAACACAAAATTTTTTTAAACTACTTGGACTATCTCGACCATTTCTTCAGTGGACTGGACAAGCATCCCTATAAAGCCTATAAATTTCTGTAAGTCTTGTCCTCTGAAGTCGAATATCTGATTAAAAAATCGCAGTGTTTGGTGGTGCCCCAGTTTCCCCTACCTAATTCTCTTAAAAGAAATCCGTGCAACTAAGAATGCGGAAAAAATCGACTGTTCTAAACGGCAGAAACGGCCAAAATTTGCCATTTTAAAATTCTTGACGCCTTATAGCTCGAGTCTGGCGGGTCAGGGCCCTAAGCCTTTTTTATCGTTCGAACTGAAAGAGAGAGTAGTTACATAATCGACATTTTTTCCAACTCGTCACCGCCCCGCAGCTTAAACGGTAAGAGATATCGACTTCCGGTCTTCGATGACCCCATAAAAAATAATGTCTCCAGACTTTTTTTTCTTTTTCCCTTATCCCACTCCATCCCCTGCAAAATTATGTTTTTCCGGTTTTTCTGAAATTGTCAGACACTTTTTCAATGACTTTCGGATATGTTTCAGAGGTAGTCCAGACGAAAATTTCGTCCAAACATACCTATATGACCGAAAAAATCGCCATTTTAAATCATTGAAGGTCGTCAATTACTTTTGAGGGTTAATTTTTTAACCAATTTGGTTGAAATTTGGATTTTTTCGAAAAATCTGGACTGTTCTTATTAATTCTTTCTAATTGGTCAAAAAATGATTTAAATTTGTTTTCTGATATGGAAATGAATTTAATCGGTATTAAACGGTATTACCAAGCAAAAATATAATTCACACATTGATCTATCTCGTGTGTTCGAGCATTCTGCAAAGCTGTAACTCCTTGTCATTTGTTTTTTGATCGGTAGGTCTTAGGACCAGCTATAACATACTTAAATTTGAGATCAATCGATGTCATAGGGGCTTAAAAAACAAAACTTTAGTGGTGTTCCAAAATTAACCCTCTAACGGGTAAGACCGCCTCAGGGCGGTCATTCTATAAATCGCATTTACTGCGATAATATTACTTATTTGAAGTTGATATATGTACAGTGTCCTCAGTTATAGTCTTACTAACTTATTTTCTGACGCTGAACTCATTTTGACGTTTCGTTTGCTTACAATCTTCAGTTTTGTGTGAAAGGTCAGAGAAAAAACAACAAAATGTCGCTCGCGACATTTTGCGTTTTCAAGTGCAAAAAAGATTGTTTTAAAGTAATCTAACTGTAGTAAGAATCTTATTTCCTGAAAGATATGTTCTTCTAGTTTGTATATTTCAATTGATAAGTGTGAAAAAATTAGAAGTAAGAGTTTTAGAAGAAAAAAAGGAAGACCGCCTGTGGGCGGTCTTATCCGTTCAAGGGTAAAATTTTCAAAAATTACCGATTTTTTTTTAATTTAATTTTTTGGTTGTTCTAGTAAAATATATGGGAGAAGTTTAAGAAGGAGCATCTGCAGGCGACTAGCATAGAGATTTGGTGCTGGGGTAGCCCACTCACTCTAGCATCCGTATATTGTCCACCCAAACACAAGATAAAAAACTCCATGTTCGAAGAATTTTTTGGAACATTAGGACAGAAATTTATTGCTGCGGGTGATTTTAATGCCAAACATCAGCAGTGGGGTTCAAGATTGGCAAATCCTCGAGGCAGGGAGCTCCTAATAACCATGAGGAAAAAATCTTACACTCATATCTCTGGTGGCGAGCCCACCTACTGGCCAACGGATGTTAACAAGCTGCCGGACTTGCTGGACTTTTGTGTCGCGGGGGGCGTGGATGTAGGGCGATGTAGGGTGAGCACTCATCTCGACTTGTCCTCCGACCACGTTCCTGTGGTGCTGGAGTTATGTGCAGATGTACCATTATTTACGAGGAATCCTACTCTAACTAATAAAAGAACCAATTGGAGGGAGTTTCGCAAACACTTGGACGACGAAATTCCGTGCTTGCCCACAATCACCACAGAAGAGGAACTGGAGGTAGCAGTTATACATTTGACGGAAGCTATTCAGACTGCTGCATGGAATTCAACGCCTGCCGTGGATCAAAAGAGTTACCATGCGCCGGTTCCTACGGCTGTTAGGGATCTTCTTCGTGAGAAGCGAGCCCTGAGAAAGAGATGGAAAGACACTCTACACCCTGACGATAAGAAAAAATATAACAAGGCAGCTCAGAACCTAAAGAAGTTACTCAATGATGTCCGTAATTCCTCGGTGGGTGAGTATTTGGAGGGTCTATCGCCTGCAGGAGCCACTGACTACAGTCTCTGGAAAGCTGCAAGGAGATTTAACCGCCCTGCCCTGTCTGTTCCTCCTATTAGAAGAGCAGATGGGGCGTGGGCCAGAAGTGACTCTCAAAAAGCAGAGGTCTTCGCGGACCATTTGAGTCAAGTTTTCCAACCTTGGTCTAATCGGCCTGCTCAGCTGGATGAAGTGGTAGATGTGGAAAATTCGGAGGTTGATGTTCGATCTATCAGGAGATTCACACTTAAGGAAGTCGTAAATGTTTTATGTGACCTCGAACCGAAAAAAGCTCCGGGATATGACCTGATTACAGGAACGGTCTTGAAAGAAATTACACCCAGATGTCTCAGATATCTGCAAAGAATCCTAAACGCCGTTGTTCGTCTCGGACACTTCCCCCGGCATTGGAAAGTTGCCCAGGTCATCATGATCCCTAAACCCGGTAAAAAGCCTGAAGCAGTGGAATCATATCGTCCAATTAGCCTACTGCCAGTCTTGTCGAAGGTCTTTGAGAAACTCCTCCTCCTACGGCTCAGACCTATCCTCAAGAAAAGATGTATAATACCATCCCACCAATTTGGCTTTCGCGAGGGTCACAGCACGATTGAACAGGTCCACCGTGTGGTTCAGGAGATACACACTGCGTTTGAGGAGAAGAAATATTGTGCAGCAGCATTTATAGACGTCAGCCAGGCCTTTGATAAGGTCTGGCATGAGGGACTAATTTACAAGTTAAAAAAACTATTACCCAATCCACTCTCTCGTGTCCTGCAGTCTTTTCTCACTGACCGCGTGTTTCTCGTACGCCAAAGAGAAGAACAAACCACTCTAAGAGAAGTGAAAGCAGGTGTCCCACAGGGAAGCGTCTTAGGACCCGTTCTCTTTCTATTGTACACTTCAGATTTGCCAACGTCTTCATCCACAATAGTAGCAACTTATGCTGATGACACAGCTATCCTGGCTAAGGGAGACACTCCTGAAGAAGCGTCACACAATCTGGAGCTCAGCACGGGCTTAGTGGAGCAATGGTCGCACAAGTGGAGGTTTAAAGCGAATGAGGAGAAGTCAGTTCAGGTCACATTTACACTAAGAAAGGGAGATTGTCCTCCAATCACACTCAATGGAAAGCAGATCCCTCAATCCAGTTCAACAAAATATCTAGGAATGCACCTAGACAGACGTTTAACTTGGAAAACGCACATCTTCAATAAGCGTAAGCAACTTGGCATAAAATGGAGAAACATGTCCTGGCTCGTGAGGAGAAAATCCAAGCTATCTACCCACAATAAACTGCTTCTCTACAAAACCATTCTAAAGCCAATCTGGACATATGGAGTTCAATTGTGGGGCACTGCCTCCAAATGCAACTTAGACATCCTGCAGCGATTCCAAAATAAAGTTTTGAGACAAATTGTGGACGCACCCCGATACGTCCCAAATTTTCTCCTGCATAAGGATCTCTCTGTACCAACAATATCCGAGGAAATCGCAAGACTTAGCAAAAACTACAGGGATAGACTACTGTCACACCCAAATGAGCTGGCGGGCCAGCTGGCTATGGACATGGGTGATCCTAGAAGGCTCAAGAAATTGAAACCTTCAGACCTCTTTTTATATTTGTAAAGTATTTTATATGGGGTTGCTCTAAAATTGTAACCTCTCTGTCATTTTCACTCTTCACCAGAAAAGCCTATTGTAATTAAATTACAGATTGCTAAAATAAATTCTGACACACTAAAAAAAAAAATATGCGCAAGAAAAAACTTTGAAAATTGTTTAGATTTTTACTGAATATTAACTTATTTAAATTTTTATTCCGAATCGTTTTGCAATCAAGATTGGAATAATTTAACTATAGTGCAGCTAAATCCCTTGAATTGTCGTTTTTGGACTTTTCCTATTTAGAAATATCAACAGTAACACTCCAACGAAGCAAGAGCTTTAATCCTTGCTTATGTTAATGCGCATTATTTCAAATAGAAAATACTGAACTACTTTCTGAATAAATTTTCATTGTTGCAATCTATGCAAAAAAAATACAATTATCCACGTTGATTTTCCAACAAAGTGACACATTCATGAATTTCAGAAAATCTCATTTCTCTGTGAAATACCAAAAAGTCGAAGAAGTAGAAAGAGAGAATTCTTGAATTCTTGGCATCATTTCACCCCAAAATGATTTAACCGTTCACTTGGTGCTGCATTTAAAAATGAGTTTTTGCTCAACTTATCGCGTCGTTTAGATGATTTTCATATCATGGAGCCAAAGTGTTGCATTTTTCCTGACTCACTGTCTGTTCCTTGTCTGACAAAAAAGGATAATAGTGCAGAAACAGCTCTTTTTGCTCAACCATCCTTTCTGGGAGGGAGTAGAATGTCTCTAAAATACTTCAAAAATGAATAATTCTGTAAACCTCTATGAGGTAATAAAAAACCTCTCTCTATGATTTCTTTTTTAAAATGTGCATTGTTTTCCATTTTGCCACTTTTCATCTAAAAATTCCTCTTTTGTGCATTCACGTTGAATTTCTGTAAAATAGGTGCACTTCTCTCCATTGTATTAATTCTTTTCATAAAAAAATATTCAATCAATAGAAAAAGTACTTTATTTAAATCAAACTGGCATTCAACTGTTATTTTATTTTTTTATAAATAAGAAATCTAGAGAGTGGTTAAACACCAAAATATATTTTACGGAGTTTCGATAAGAAGTTTCGTTTTAGAAACTTTTCTGGCAAACTTCTCCAAACAAAATTCTCAGCTGTCCCTTCGGTATGCATTGTCTCCAAACACTAATTGTAGCTCTATGACAATATTCTCAAATAATTTAGAAAATGAGTGTTGGAAAATTTCTATGAATAATAATAGATATTCGCGTTTGTAATGAAAATATTGTGTATATTCATAAAAAAAATATGTAAAATTAATTGTTTAAGGCTCGAATCTCAAGAAATACTTATGGATTTATCAAAAGAATTTAAAAAAAAAACCTTAAAAAATGACAATTACTCTAAAAAGCGAATAAAGCAATACAGATATCGACACAGAAAAGAAAACAACAATTTGAAAAGCAGATTAAATTTGCATTGAATTGTTTCTTTCTTCTGAATAAAAAAAATGTTCCAACATTTGAATTTTAGAAGATGCCTCTTAGGTACACATCGCTCTATACGGTTTCTGGTAAAAATATGATTCACATAAATTAAAATTTTCCTTTTCTTAATATATTCATAAGAATCAGATTGACAATTTTCAATTTAGAGTTAGCTTTCGAATTTTTATCAGCTAATAAATACAGTAATTTACGGTCAGCAACTGAATAAATATACAGTTTAATTTGAATTTATTAGTAAGTAATCCTTATATTTGAGAAGAATAAATTGAAAAACATAAAAAAGAACCCTAGGGTGTATAGTATACCCTTTCTGCAATATTTTTTTTGATCAGATTTTTATCGACTTCTAATACAATCTGCCTATCTTTCAGAAAAGACGAGATAACTTTAATGATATGAAGTGAAAGATTCCTCTGCAAATTTTATTAAATATTTTCATCATAAACGGTATCTGTTTTTTTTTAGTAATACTGCATACATTTATTCAAGCTGAAGATTTTAATTAATAACTAGTAGTTGGTTTTTTATTGTAATATTTGTAGAAAATCGTTTTTAATTTAAATCGATAGCTTTTTTTATTTTATTTAAAAATAAAATTGATAACAGCAATGCTCAAAATGAAAGGAGAAATACAAAAATAGAGAAATGCAAATATTGCATATTTTTGTTTAATCAATAGTCACTCATTTTAGTAAAAATGTTAAAATTTGTAGAAATCCAAACTTCATAATTTTGTAAAATCTTTCAAGAATTTAATATATGTGAAATTTAATTTAGTTAATTCATTGAATGAAAAAGATTCCCCAGAAAAGCTATGCAAGCCATTGTGAGAAGGCGTCGACCTCGAGGCAGACCTAGGACAAGGTGGCTGAATCAAATTCAGAATTCTCTTCAGTTTCTTCCGGTGTTCGTCAGAGTTCGGAAGAAACTGAAGAGAATATACAACTGCGTCAGATAAAGTATTCGAACAAATTCAGATCTTGCCTTGGAACACCTTGGGATCAAACCCGAACATCTTCCTGAAGTGGCGGAGGATCGACAAGCGTGGGCTGCTAATTTGGATGTCATGAGCCCGCGACCCCAATACGGATAAGCGGTTAAAAATGAATGAATGAATGAATAATTCATTGAGTTTAATTAATATCGCAAGGATCAAAATTGGTAAAAAAAAAATCATTATTCTGGATAATAGGGAAGTGGAGAACCTTTGAATTGGGACACCTTTGAAACAGAGCTTTCTTCTTCTACTTTTTTTTGTAACTGGAATTGAGCCTTATCATGATGTAATTTGGCTTCCCAATTCATTTGTTTAGCTAAATTGTCTCATGATATGGTCCAGTCTCATTTTTAAAATTGGGTAAAAATAAAACAATTTTAAGGCTGCCCCAATTTCAAGGTGCCCCACTTCCCACAATGATGCGTAATTTTCTGGTATATCAGGTATGCATGACTTTCGAAAATATAAAATTTTTAAATAATAAATAAATTTTATTGGGAATATGCTTTATGGGGGAACTGGGGCAGTAGCGAACATGAGATAGTTGTAAACACAGCAATTTTTTAAATTAAATATTAGACTTCATAGAACGAGACCTACATGAATTCATAGGGATCCTTGTCCACTGCAGAAGTGGTTGACATAAGTCCAAGTTTTCTAGACAAAAAAAATTAGGGTATACAATTACCTCATATATTTAAATTGTCCCAAATATCCAATACGCAAAAGAAACTAAAGCGGTTTAGTTATCCTGAATATAGACGTTTTTTAAACGTTTGACAAATTAGTTTTCAAAAAACTAATTGCTTTTCATGAATATATATTAATGAAATCATCATTAAACTGGAATTAAGCTTTGAACGCATAATTCTTCAAAACATCCAGCAAAGACTATTCAGCGTGAAAGCTATGATTTTAGAGAAAGATTTACTGAATTGAAATCCATGTTCATTGGCCTTCCCCAAATAGAAGTATCATCAAATACAATCGAATGTATTGGAAAATTGGGATAACAAAATAATGTCACAATATCGGGATGCTCAGAAAACGACAAAAATAAGATTAGATATCGTTTTATCAATTTTGTAGCAATCAATTGCCATCCAAGAGCTGATTATAGTTATATATAGGTCCTATATTCCACTTTTTGAACTTTAACTTCTGCAATTCACGATTCCTGTGAATCAATATTGGTTTCATGATTAGATACACTTATTTGGACTTGAGAATGATGAAACTGAGCCAAAGAGTAGGGTATGAAAGAAATCATGTTCTTCTTCAACAAGTTGGAATGATTCTTCGGTTTTTATTGGAAATGTAATTATTGACTTGATTATCTCTGGGCATGAGGTGTATGTGGGTGTATGCATCAAATGTGTATCTTCTTTCTCTTTGACTTTCAACCACCCAAACTCATTCTACACTTCGGAATACAGTACCGATCCACCCCTTCAGGACTCGCCATAATCAACGGTCATTTATGTTTCCAATTTATTCCGTATCGTGTGCATAACGAAGCGAGAAGAGAGATAATTGTGCGAAACACACGTTACCAGTGTTTTATTCACACTCTCTACACATTGTATAAATTTTATACGAAAATATATTATACGTTTATTGGTTTGCGTTAAAACCTCATACCACTAACTATATTCTTTCTACTAGTTGTGAGATAATTCGCTTCATACTAGCAATCCAATGTGTGTGCGTTGCAGTTCATACTTATCATTAAATCCGACTTTTTTCTACCCTACGATGTAATTTCACGGCAATAGAACAAAAAAACGTTCACATCTCTTCTATACTTAACACATATATTCTTAAT
This sequence comes from Phlebotomus papatasi, assembly GCF_024763615.1. Lineage (NCBI taxonomy): Eukaryota > Metazoa > Arthropoda > Insecta > Diptera > Psychodidae > Phlebotomus > Phlebotomus papatasi. The sequence goes on from NC_077224.1 coordinate 33,430,112, forward strand.
GTGAGAAAATCTCATTCTGACGACAATACATTCACTATAAGACATTTAACCAAGAGGCAAACAATCTCTCAGTCTTATCATAGAATATTTTCAGTTCTTAAAATCAAACAAATACTACTAATTCTACTTTAAATCTATTTCAACATTACATAAATTCGCATTAATGCATAAATCATAGAACGGATCATGACTGTTCATAATCAAGTGGTTCTCATTGTTCTTTTATTTTAGTTGAATTGAACTATTTCATAATCTAACACACAAAAGGATTCTGCGTATGAAAATTAAAGTTCATCTCTACTAGATGAACTATCTAAAAATATACCACAAAAATTTTAAAACTAAATTGGAAGAATTTTTGAAAATATAAGGAAGAAGGCAGAGGAGCATCCAGCAGGTTTGTAACTTCCCAGACGAACGTCATAAACTTTGAATCGCGTTCTCTTTCTCTCTATATCTCAAAGATAACAAAAAACTTATAAACCTATTAAAACGAATATTGCCTTTTCCTTAAATTCCTGAAAGCCAAAATCGCGAACACCAAAATCTCAAAAACCCAAAATCACCCGGAAGTCCAAATTCCGACAAGCCTAAATTCCGAAAACTAAAATACCGAACGCCAAAATCTCGAAAGGCAAAATACCGAAAGCCAAAATCCCGAATAGTTTGGGATTTTGGTCCATTAGGCATTTTGGCTTTTCGGAATTTTAAGTCATTCAGGCACTTGGCTAATCGAGATTTCGACCCATTCACGATTTTGAATTTAGAGATTTTGGCATTTTTGATTTTGGCCTTTTCGGGATTTGGCATTCAGGATTTTGGCTTTCTGAATTTTGGCTTTCGGGATCCATTGTATTGAATATAGTTTACGATTAACCCGATTAACCCTTCCATAGAAGAATAAATAAATCGCCGTTATTATCCTGAAATCCAATATCTCTAACACTGACTAAGAACGCTCCTAGGGGAAATTAGCGCGGATCTCACTTTTAGTTAGAGACTTCTATGACGTCAGTTTAGATACTAAGAGGGGCTTCAACCATTAGAAGCACGCTAGCGCTAACAACTGTTTATCAAAAATAAGTTTATCCATATGGATTAACTTCTGTTTTCTTATTAAACAAGATTTTTGAATAAAAATTACTTAAGACTTAATATTACGGGTAAATAATCCATCCGATTTTGAAAAACCGATAAAAATTCTCGTTGTTTAGGTTTCCGAGAATTTTATGTAGAACTTTATTCCGATTTATGTAGGGGGCATAGTAGAAAACTTGAAACGTTATCGGTCTATTAGCGAGTCATACGGAATACCAGTAATACGAAACCAATCAATTACCTAATAAATTGAAATCCGAAAATTGCTATGCAAAGTAATCCAATTGCTTTCTGGCGGTATCAATGTTTAACCCCTCATTAATGCCTTCCTTAAACAATGTTCGACACATTTGTGAGTCATGCCGTAAAATGCGATTCACTGAACAATTATTCGCGTGACTTGTGAGCCCCTAGAAATAATCTCTATTGGTACCCGGTGCAGAGAGGGGACCAGTTTACATTGAAGTCTCATGTTGGGAGTTGAGTCAGTTGGAGCCCAACTGATGGTATGGGCATTTGTTTGTGAACCTCGAAAAATTTATCGCTGAAAGAGCGCGGTGCAGGAGTTATTGTTGTCAAAATTCATACTAATAGTAAAGGTAAACGCCACTTAATTGGCTATTATTGTTGCAAATGCATTTTCCCGTGTGGAACCCATTTCCTATCTCACATTTATCTTTCGCTCAAACTAGCACACACCGGACACAAAATTCTGTCGCTGTCTCTGGAAAGGTCCACAATTTCTGGTGAAACGTGTGTTTGGAGAGAGTTTCGAGGGGGTTAAAAGGATATCCGTGAATGTTTGCGTGGATTTGTGATTTGGGGTCTGCTCAATTAGCATGTTTTTCGTAATATACATAGCAGCATTTGTTGCTCTTTTGACTATTTACTTTCGTATAAAATACTGGCGGAGATATGAACTATTGGAAAAATTTCCCGGACCACGAATTGTGCCACTCTTTGGCAATGCCTTAATCTACTTCAACAAGAAACCCGAAGATGTTATTCCATTTATGCAAGAAATGATCAATGACTATGGAAAGCTATTTCGGGTATGGATAGGACCTTACCAGGTATCATTCTTCTCCACAGATCCTAAAGATCTCGAAGTTATCCTCAGCAGTACTAAGCATATTACCAAAAACAATTTGTATAATTTCCTCAAACCCTGGCTTGGCACAGGACTTCTCATCAGTACTGGACAAAAATGGCATACACGCCGAAAGATAATAACCCCGACGTTCCACTTCAAAATTCTCGAACAATTCACAGAGGTATTTAATCGTCAAGGCAGTACTCTCGTGAGGCTTCTGCAAAAGCAGAGCAATGGTGAGAGTTTCAATATTTATCCATTCATTAATCTCTATGCCCTCGACGTTATCTCAGAGTCAGCGATGGGAATTGAACTCAACTCTCAGATTGACTCTAGCTCAGAATATGTGAGAGCTGTATCTGAGATTTCTCAAATAATGAGCACGAGGTTTGTTAAAGTGTGGCAACGGATTGACTTCCTGTTCAATAATTTTGTGTCAACTAAGAAGGATCATGATCGATGCATCCGGGTTATGCACAATTTCACGGAAAATATCATCCGGCAGCGTAGGGAGAAATTGATTGAGTTGCTCCAAAAGGAGGATGATGAGGGTGTGGCAGAGGAAGACCAAAGACATACGGGGGATGAGGAATTCTATCAGAAGAAACGCATGGCGTTGCTCGATGTTCTTCTGCAGGCGACAGTTGACGGAAAACCCCTGTCTAATGAGGATATCCGGGAGGAAGTTGATACTTTTATGTTTGAGGGGCATGATACCACAACGTCCGCAATGACATTTGCCCTCTATGCCATTTCCCGGCATCCAGATGTGCAAAAAAAGCTTTATGAAGAAATTGTAGAAATTGTTGGAAAAGACCGAAATACCCCTCTAACATATCGTCATCTTCAGAGCCTCAAGTATATGGAATTGGTGATTAAGGAGACACTCAGGCTTTACCCACCTGTGCCCATCTACGGGCGTCGCATCGAGGAGGACATAGAAATTAGTGAGTATCAGAAATTTGCAATCGATAAAACATTCAAACATATTGCTGATGTATCATTGCAATCAATCATAAAAGTTGATTTTGAGCCATACTGACAGCTCCAAATGTTCAGGAATATCCTACCAATACTTAAGGGATACGTGATTTTCTTGTAAACCAAAGAAAAGCCCATACACAGAGAAAAATGAAATTGTGAAATTTATTATCCTGCCATAAAGAATTTGACTAAGTCGGTTGAGTCACCTAGTAAAAATATCATTTACAATGGACCTTTGAATTTAATTACAAAATCAAAAATTATAGATCATACACTTGGCTTTAGAATTTACTATCTTATGGATACTAAATCAAATTATCTGGTTGGTAAATTGCAAATTTAATACTCCTCTAGATTTAAATTCACGAGGGTAATCAAAGAAACGGTAATACTAGTTACTATCCATTTAATTCGACAATAGTCTGATTTTATTGCCATAAATTTATATATGAATGATACCATTTACCTAAATGGTAAAAGGCTAAATTATTAATTTCTATGTATGACTTCAATTAAAGTTTACTTATAGTTCAATGAGGCTATTTACACCGCCGCATTAGATTGGGATTGAACTGTTTCAAAACCGGATTTAGGATAATTAAGTCTTAATCTAAGGCCGCAATCTAAACGATTTCATTGAGGTCATTTAGACTGTCGTATTAGATTCTGACTGAATTGTCTCAAAAACCGATTTTGGAACAATTCAATCTCAATCCAATGCGGCGGTGTAAATGGCCTCAATCAGTTAAATTCATTTTCGGTATTTCTAAAACTGAACAAGCAGAAAAGGCAAAAAATCTTTATTAAATATTTAAAAAATATCTGATATTTTAAAAATATCTTTATCCTTAAAAATTATTAGTAATATTTTCTTATCACATTTAAATGCATTAATTCTAAATTTCATACTACCACTCTAGCACAAGATCTGTGAATTTCCTTCCTAAAACACACCGGATGAAAGCACTCAAATCAGCATCTTTGGAAGAAGTTATGCAAAACATCTACTATTCATCCATAAGTCTCGCGAAAAATTATGTCCTACACTTGTGCCAAAACATTTCACACCCTGAATATTCATCCGCCAAATTTTACATCCCCCCACGTGTCCTTTTGCGAAGGACGAAGAGAAACTTTTGAATTATATGCACACAAGCTGCGAGATTTTCGTCATTTCGCACCAAATCTCACAACTTGAAAGTATGTGTACACATATTTTCCCAAGCCAATCGATATGGCAATTTACGTATTATTGAATTTCCCGGAAGTGTTGTGATTAATTGAGGTAAAATGAAACATTGCAATTAGGAAGGATATTTCAATTTCCTCCCAGGGGTCTCATTATGCTCGCACAATACAATTTACTGGAGAAAATTTCAAATTGAACTCTATTTTAGTGTCTTTTGTATCATTTACCAGATATGTTCAATATGTTCTAATGTGCGAAAGTGAAACAATTTATATGATCCTTTTTTTTGGAAATATGTACTAATATATGAGGAAGTAGCTTAGGAAAATTTTAGCACACAACCGGCTTCTAAACTAAAGAGAAAGTTATGGATATCATAAAGTTCGGTATGTGTAGTTAAGAAATTTAATAGTTTATGAGATATTTCAGGGATTAGTTACATCGAGTTTAAATGAGTGTGAGGTAAAAGTTTCATATACACATGTTAGATCGACTCATAGTTCATCAAATTAATTATAAATTGTGTTTCATAATTTAAGTAATATATTTTGAGTTAGTCGAAAAAAAGTGTTTATTGCAATTTATGAACAGATATAATAATTTTTTGAACATATAGTCATATTCAAAAACTTTTTAATAAGGATTGAATGAATTTCACCAACATAAAAAATTATATTTTTTTTACTATTCATAATATAAGTTATTTTTTTTTTTAATCTGCTTTCGTTTTTTACGAATAACTTAAAATCGGGTACAGGAATGATTTAATGCCATCTCCCATTTAATTTTTTGATTTTGCAATGCTAAAGTACCAAAAAATTATATAAATAATTTTTAGGGGTGGCATTACATGGGGGTATGGTATCAAAGGGTTTCTCTGCTCTATAGAGGAGGGTCGGGCAGTTTCACACATGCATGACTTTAGAAAATACTCATTTTGAGATAATATGGTAAGTGTGCCAAATTTCGGCATAGTTGCATGCAAGCGTCAAAGTCTCAAGTTTGAAATGTAATATTTTAAATACAAATTGATTTTTTATTCTTTCTTCTGAAAGAGTTGCTTGAAACCTTGTAAAGAGTTTAGTCTTTATTTACTCTAAAATCATTCTTAATACATTTTAAAATGAATAAAAATATAGTCATAGCTTTGGTGCTCTATTTCGGCCACCCTCATTTTCATAGTTCCTTGCCCTTCGGGAATTCTTCCAATATCTTTTTCACGTCATCTCGTTTGTCGAAGCTACATTATTTTTTATTCTTTTGCATTGTATAATCTCTAGAGTACGTAAAGTTCATGGAAATTCGAGGAACAAAAAAGGTGGCCGAAATTGCAAGCTGGCCGGAATTTGGCACACTTGCCCTAAATGATTTTTTTTGTGGTGCTATATATTTTTAGATAGCCAATACCCAAGAGAAAGTAACGGGAATTTACTTTATTTGAATTTGGGTCATATATTGGTTTAAAAAATGAATCTTGAAGAGAAATTTTACTTAGTGAAAATGCCCCACCCTTTCCTACTGTTTAAACTGATTTTCAGTTAAGTGTTCTTTTGTAATCTTTTGTAAACTTTATGTCATTTTATGAAATTTCTTACACAAGTAGCAGAAAGTAGTCTCCACGACGTAAATTTTAGTCAGTTTAACGTTACTTTGTCATAGGCCTCTCGAAAGTCATATGACTGAATGAAAAACCTTTAAAAATAAATACGAAATCAGACTTACAAAATCAAGGACATATTTGAATAGGTACTACTGATTTTAAGCAGATTTGTCTATAGGCTCTACTCTATAGTATATGTCATGCTAGACACACTACATACATTAATTAATCGTATCAAAGTCAAGTTAATCCTTTAAGGACGATTGGGTCACCCGTGAGCCATAAAAGAAATAATTTTTCCTAACTACCTAAAGTCGTTTCTTTCTAATATTTGTACTCGTTATCAAAAAGCTCTCAAAAGGTTGGTTAGTCTTGGTACTTAGCCCCTTTTTGATTATTTGTTGACCAATTTTCATCTTCCATTGGCAACAAATTGGTTGATTTCAAAATAAATTGCGTGATGAGTTAATCAACTTTTGTCTATGATTCTAATTAATGTATGAGTATAATTGTATGAGTTGGCTTATACGGTCAGTGAACCAGAGTTTCTGCCGTTTACCTGGGGAGGCCGGTAATGGTAAGTCGGCGGCAGACGCAACTTTAGCACACATTTGGGAAGTAAATAAATAAATAAAATAAATAAATAATAAAATTACCATTTTTATTCACTTTCACTCCTTCACAAACTTACGGATAACTTTTAATTATATTTTTTGGAAATATTGAATTGCATTGTATTGTATTTATTTTAATTACTATTAATAACTTACAAGAACTCATGATAATACAACCATACCTTGCGGCCACAGCCGTCTTAGCGTTGGTACCTTCAGGGTAAAACGATGGAAAACCCCTTCATAGGTACACATACAGTCTTTTACAATATTTTCATTTTTCTGAGTCTTTCCATGAGTGTCTTAATGTTTAAAAACCTGCTTAGCTATAAGCTGTTTGACGTTTGGGCAATGTGTGCAACAAATTTGTAATTAGAAAAAATAAATAAAATACACGAAATATATAAATAATGAATTAGAAATTTAGAAATATGCGAAAATGTGTAGCTTCAGAACTCAAAGTAGCTCCACCTCCCACTAAATCAATCAGTGAACCACAAAAAAATGACAAAAAAAGAACACCACAGACCATTAGAATGTGGTTCGGGATCACGAACGGAAAAAACGAATGTCTATAAGCCGTACTCTATAAAAATAGCAACATAAAATAATTTTTTTGCTAAACTTATATGTATATTAGTTTTAACTTTTTTCTGAAAATATTCAAAAAGAATGTTTTGTCATCAATAATTTCTCCTATAAAGCACTTAATGCTCTATAACGGTCTGTAATGAAAATGTCCCAGGTTCGATTCCTCCTTTCAAATCAGGAACTTTTCTAAAAGGAGAATGGTCAAAACTATATGGGCGCTGGTCCCGGAATCGCCACAAACGAGAGTAGGCGCATTTTGTAGGTACTGATATAAGATTGAAAAATTGCCGGGACCCAGGACGATAAACGCTGGGAGTCCTTCTAAAATGGCCTTTATCCTTCCGAAAAATCGCTGTTTTGACAACGAATTACACAAGAACTGCTAAAGTGATCTTGATGAAATTCGGTATAGGGTCACTGTATGACTTAAAGTTTTTATCCATGCATATCACCCCCTCCCCCCACCCTCCATTCTGATAGCCCCCATACAAAATGAGGGCACTTTACCTTATAACTCCTTTCTAAGAGGATGTAGAAAGCTGAAATTCGACAAGGGAACAAAGCTTAGGGAAGACTTTTAAACCATGTATAATATCTCCCTCCTCTGTCCCCCTTTCTGGTAGCCCTCATACAAAATGAGAGCATTTCACTTTATAACTCCTTTCTGAGAAAAGATAGGAAGTTGAAATACAGCACGGGAACAAGGCTTAAAGAAGACTTTTTAACCATACTGACCAAACTCTTCCTCCATCACCCCTTCTGGTAGCCTCCATACAAAATAAGACTATTTTACTTTATAACTCCTTTCTAAGAGGAGGCAGAAAGCTGTAATTCGACTAGATGTCTATAAATGCATATAAAATCTAGAAAATTATTGTTAACGTTATTAGTTATTCATTTTTTTTCATTCTTTTACAAACAACTACTTCTTCTCAGAAAGGAGGTCAAAATGCTCTCATTTTGTATAGGATTACTAGAAGGGGTGGTGGAGGAGCGAGTTAACATGCATGGTTGAAAAGTCTTCCATAAGTATTGTTCCCTTGTTGAATATCAGCTTTCTACATCGTCTTAGAAAGGAGTTATAAGGTAAAGTGCCCCCATTTTGTATGGGGGCTATCAGAATGGAGGGTGGGGGGAGGGGGTGATATGCATGGATAAAAACTTTAAGTCATACAGTGACCCTATACCGAATTTCATCAAGATCACTTTAGCAGTTCTTGTGTAATTCGTTGTCAAAACAGCGATTTTTCGGAAGGATAAAGGCCATTTTAGAAGGACTCCCAGCGTTTATCGTCCTGGGTCCTGGCATTTTTCTCAACCTTATATCAATATCTTCAAAATGCGTCTACTCTAATGTTTGTATGAAGATGAACCAGCGCCCATATACTTTTGATCATTCTTCATCATCGTAAAAAATAGTTTTCATGCTATAGAACTGTTCCTCCATGGTTTAGAACATTGATCCCAGAACAAAAGTTGTTACCTATACTAATGTCTATCCAATGACATAGGTCCCGTTCGTGGCGATTCCGGGACCGGATTTGACCATTCTCCTTTAAGGTGTTAAAGTGGCATGCAGTAAGTTCCATTGCATTTAAGTTCATGGGCCATAGGGGCCATAGGAGTGACAACGGTGACGACCCTAACCCAAAAAAAAATAATACATATTTAGAAAAATTATTTGAGAGAAGGTCTTACTATATGATGTTCCCACATTATCAATTTCTCTCTATAACTGTTCTATTTAGATCATAATAGAGTAAACGAAATCTTATAATATTATCGTTGTTTTGCTCAGATTTTTTTTCTCAACCATAAATTACTCTTCTATCTAATCAATAATGAGATTAAACATTGTTATTTCTTTCATACAATTGAATTTACCAATTTATTAGCAATGTTTTAAATTACTATGTAAAATACCATCACGTCATTAAATAAAGACAACTTTAAAAATCTGTTCTAAATTTTTGACGTATACGCTTTACAAATTTAATCATAATTTGGCTCATTTGATTGCAATAGACAACGTAATTTCCAATTGATTTAATTATATGCCACAGGACTTGACTGATGATATGTATAAAGCAACGTGTATACGTTTATTTAACATCCAACAAATTCCCAAAATACAATGCGTGTTAATTTAATTAGGCGATCTAGCTTTCACTATACATGACCGAAAAGTTAGAAATGGATAAAACTTCTAAAAACTTTCATAATAACAAACGAAAAACTCTTTGTGAAATAATAATTGAGTTCTTCGTATCTTATTTTACACCATAATTTAAATAAAATTCCAAATGGATGACTTTTCGTTATTATCTGATTCAATAAACCATGAAATCTTATCATTGCTTCTTTTAGAACTTATCCATCTCTTAACAGCAGACATCTTTTGAATAACAATGATTCCCTCAAAAATATTTTCCTGACATCCAACAGCTTTCTGAATAATGTAAGTCAATTCTAAGGGATTTTACAGTTTTCTTAGCTATCAAATAATAGTTTTACGATGTGTTTTATGTCACCATAGAACTAATAAAAATGTAAGACTATCTGACTTTACGAAGCGCAGTACTTTGAGATTATCTTTAAGAGGTACATTCTGACATTTTTAATATTTTACATCTAAAGTGTTTTGAATATATAGACAGCACTTAGTTTGACCCATGCACAGTTGCAAGAATAATTACTTGAGATTAACAATTTGAAATTTATAGATATTCATGAAACATTGATGACAATATAGCACATTGTTAGATAATAACTTGGTAAAATATTTCTATCAAGAAAAAAATTCTTGAAATTCAGATATATCTCAGAATATTCTACATTGATTGAAGATGATTGTGTTTATACGTAGGAAAGAAAAAAAAATGTTGGAGAGTTGAAGAAATCATTCATTGATCCCATCAATCTCCCTAATGACTCCTTCTGGCGACCAATTCGACTCTCAAATGAAGTCATCAAGCTCTTTTGCACCATTGCGAAAGAAAATCTCAGGGACATTGTGTGTCTGTGAATGGGATTAGGTGATAAATGTGCGAAAATTTCCATATTTTTCATTTAAAATTTTCACATACACACACACACACACCATCGCAGGAAAAACGGCGGCTTGTGAAATTTGGCGGGAAGAATGATTTCTGCATGAAACACCCTACCCCTCCACTAAACCATTTTCCCAGTTTAGGTGTGCTATTATTGAAAATTTATGTGTCCATGTCAGTGAATTTCACTCATTCAGCACTGGTGAGAAGAAAAAAAATGTTTTTTTTTTCACAACTCTCTCACCCACTTTGATAGAATTTCCTGAATAATAAAAGTAACTTTAAGGGTAGAAATGGTTGGAGTAACTTTTATGCTTTCGGTGGCATTTTCAGAGTGGCAAAAACAATCGAAAGTTGCTCCCGGGCAATTTTAAAACATTTTTCCCCTGAAAAACTCAAAAATTGAATAAGTGTATTCTGGGATTTGATTGTTCACATATACGACACAATGGTAAAAAAAAATACCAATTCTATACCATAGTGGTGTTCTTACTTGTCTCAATGGAGTTTTCCACCAAAAGTCACGACTATTGCAGTCCAGTGGAGATGCAAAGAGAGTTGCATGTTTTGTTAATAAATTGACCTCTGATCGCATAAAAAATCATTTCTGTAATTTTTTTCTAATTACAATATCTACAAAGCCATAATCACAAGTCATGTTAGCGTGAATTGAAACTCTCTCCAGATGTATTCTATACCATTAAATCGATAAAGAATAGAGATAATTAATTCCAAATAATTACTTTTGAACTGGGAAAATTACGAAGAAAATCACGCAGGGATATGAAAATATTTGTTTTAAGAGGAAAATGCCTCTAGCTTTTTACTGTCAAATAGAAAATTGCTTTTATGATATTATGCTTAATGTAGGGTAAATGGGGAAAAGTCGTTGACTTGTAATCAAAACAAAAGTTCAAGTTTAATCTTACTTTTGTTTTTAGTATCATTAAAAAATCAATCTTCGTTCCAATAAAAGTAGCTTAAGACATTAAACATCTTATAGACTTTGATATTTGAGAAAATTTAAGAAGTTTTTCGTTACTTGATTAAATGGGATTGAATAGCATTTGAATCCTAAGTATCATAAGATTCAATTCAATGTTATGCCCTAGACACATTTACAACTTAAACCGAGAGACGGCTAATCGCATTAGTTATAATGGTTATAATCAAAATAATAATTTGACTAAATTCCCAACAGTTTCCGACTAACTAAGCCGTTTCTCTGCTTAAACCGAGAGACAGATTTAAGCCGTCTCTCGGCTTAAGTCGTATGAGCAATCTTATGTAAAATTAACCTAAAGAAAACATATAACTATCATTATACAACCTTACTCCAGGAAGTGAAGAACTGTATCAGTAAATTTTTACCTGAATAATTTTATTATGGAATATCTTACACTTTTTAATTTTCATTAATTATCTTTAACTTTTTTCTTAACAAAGCCTTCATGATCGCCTGTTTACTTTTAACTAAAAAAAAAACAAAATTTTTCCTTTCATTTTGCACTGAAAAGCCTCAACCTTTTATTTAAAAGTCTTGAACTAATGGAAGTCAGTTAACCCTTTAACGACGAGACAGTTTTCGCTGACCGATAAAAAGAACTTGTAAAACGTCTTACATGTAGACTTCGAAAAGCAAGCAAACAGAATCTGATTTAGTGTATTTTTGTCTCTATGACCGATAGGGACAAAAATAGCCCGAAAATTTAAGTAATTTTTCTGACAATACCAATGACTGATAATTTTCTCTCTAATGAAAAAAATTATGTTTGAGTATTGTAGTTTCCTTTTCCAAAACGGTTTCGCTTAAAAAAAAAACTGGAGAAAAAAATTTAAAATTAATTTTCAATATGAGAATTTTAAAATTCGTCATTTTTTGAGCTTAAATATTTATCATATAGCAAATAGGTGGAGACTTGGAAAAAATATCCTAGATTCCTTCAACCTTCTACTTTGCAATTACATATAAATACAAGAAAAAATAACTTTAGGTAGTCAGGAAAAATTATTTTCTTTATGGGACACCGATGTTCCAATCGTCCTTAAAGGGTTAAAAAGTGTCGGTCAAATAGGAAAATAATTAATTCCGAATACTAATTTCATATTATAGACAACATTCCTCAGTACAAACGTTCTTAGAACAAATTCTTTTAGTAAGAATATTTTTTTAAATATTTCTTGTTCCTTAAATGTGCTTTGCGTAATAGATGTATTCTTCAATACTTCAAGTTTTTCGGAAAAAGAACTTACTAAGCATTTTCAATAAACATGCTGTGATGTTCTAAATCAGGTCATTTGGACACAGGAAATTTCTCCAAAAGCCCGTCTAAAACATACCCCTGACATACTTTCAAAAACATTATTAAAAAATTATGCATTCTTAGATATCGTATATTCAACGATAATTATTAAATTATTACAATTAAAGTTAGAGGAATACTTCTTCGACAGAGAACCCCTATTGACACTTCCGTCAAAACATTTAATGTAACTAATAAAATGCAAGTAAGAATATCGTTTTTTTTATCTATTTGGCTTTTCTCATTAAAGAGAAATATTCAAATTTCATATCCTAATTTATGTTATAGGAAGTGTGTCAATAGGTCATGACACAAACTCTTAAAGTGTCAATAGGTATTCATTTCGGAGACAGCCAAAATTCCGAATGATTAAAATCCTAAAAAGAATGAAATTATCTGGAGGACATAATTTCCCAAGACACAGAAAATTTCCGTTGGCCTCCAGCAAACGCGGATGCAATCGTAGGACTAGCTATGATACTTTTAAGAATTCGGGATTTTGACTTTCACGATTTTAGCCCATTCAGGATTTTGGCTTTCGGGATTTTGGCTTTTAACCGGAACCCCTCAATGATAGTTTACCACAAATCATACGCTGAAAAGATTTATTAATCTCAGAGTAAAATAGGATAATTCGGATTCATTTCTAATTTTGTATTTTCATATTTCCTCACTGTTTTAGAAATAGGCAAAAGAAAGAAAAACCACAAAACGTGCTATTCCTTTTCTTCTTGCTCTTGCTTTTCTTTTAGTCTTCTGTTTTTTATTTCTTTACTTTTTTGCAAAACAGTGAAGAAATCTCAAAATTCCAAACTGAAAATGTTTCCAAATTGTCCTTTTTTTACCATAGGGGTAAGTGGGGCACTTTTGAAAGTGGTGTACCTTTGAAATTGGAATTTTTCTCCTATGTTGAAGTGGAAGTAAGCCATAGCATAATGTTATTTAGATTCTCAATCTGTTTGTGCAACTCAATTATATCACAATAAGGTTCAATTTTATTTAAAAGTACACAGAAAAAAGTATTTCATAAAAATTTTCGTAAATGTTTGTGAATTCCTATGGGGGAGTTACGAAATGCTCGTGAATCGTATAACCCACAAACATGTTCGTAAAACTTTGTACTTTTTTCACAAACATTGTTCGTAACATGATCAGTTGACGAGCATTTTTTGTACTTTTACAAACATTTGTTCGTAAATGTTCGTAAACACACAAAAATGTTCGTGAAATTTTGTCATTTGTTCGTAAATGTTCGTAAAATGTTCGACATGGAAACAAACATTTACGAACAAATGACAAAATTTCACGAACATTTTTTGTGTCTTTACGAACATTTACGAACAAATGTTTGTAAAAGTACAAAAAATGCTCGTCAAGTGATAATGTTACGAACAATGTTTGTGAAAAAAGTACAAACTTTTACGAACTTGTTTGTGAGTTATACGATTCACGAGCATTTTGTAACTCCCCCATAGAAATTCACAAACATTTACGAACATTTTTACAAAATATGTTTTTCTGTGTAGGTGAAAAATCCCAATTTCAAAGGTGCCCCACTTTCAAAGGTGCCCCACTTCCCCCTACTTAACCTTTTTCAATTCCAAACCACAATACATCATAACATTTTTCCAATAATTGGCACATTAGTTTCCTTGTCATCCTGGTTATCGAGAGAATCACGTCTCTCATTAACTGACCATCCATTAGCAATGCATTTTTGTGTCCCCACACGACTGTGGTGCATAGAATCAACGCGCTCTTGCTGAAGAGAGAGAATTGCATGATTCCAGAGACCCAATTTGATGTGGCTGGTGGGTTGGCACGAAAAACAATTTTACTAAAAGGATTCATCCTGTCCTTTTTTTTTCCTTGTCTCATACTCTCATTCTCTATGGTGTTTCGTTTCAGATGGAAAAATCATTCCTGCCTATTGCAATTATACCATGGGAATCTATTTTATGGGACGAGATCCGAATTTATACCCTGAGCCAGAGCTATTTAAGCCCGAACGATTCAGCATGGAGAACACCACCGAGATCACTAATCCATTTGCTTATGTGCCATTTTCTGCAGGACCGCGAAATTGCATTGGTCAGAAGTTCGCGATGCTGGAGATTAAGAGTATGCTCTCGAAGGTGCTGAGTCACTTTGAATTGCTACCCTGTGGACCTGAGCCACGAATAATTGCGGAAATTGTGCTTCGCTCCCAGAATGGTGTTCACCTGGGACTCAAATGTAGGAATTAATTGCCACTTTTATGTTACCAGAAGGTGGTGGGTTTTTGGATGGATATTTAAGTCTCTTTGTGCACTTGGTGCACTATTTTCAGAAGTGGGATGTGAAGGGATGATATAGGATAGGGATTGGGGCCATTGCTATATTGAAGTGTCTCTACACATTTCTGCTTTTAATGTGGGTGGGATATGTAAGTGAGATGGGTGGGCCAATGAATGGGTTTGGCGAGAAAGTGGCAATTGTGAAGACCACGAGAGTGAGGTGATATAATCGATTACCCCTATATTATCTTCTGCAGAGTGGCTCCTCCAGGCTTTTTTGCAGCCCCTTTCCGTTTTTCCTCATTCTCTTTTTAGATGCCATTTGAGGAAAACGCGATTCCTTATTATAAGAAAAAGGGGGTAAGATGCTGGTTGATGTAAAGATTGAAGATTTTGTTCAATGTGAAAGAAAATAAATTAATTATTTTAAGTGGCATACACTCAAATTTCAAGTGTCTGTTGGTCGAGCATACCCTGCTGAGAATGGCATAAGAAATAGAATCCATACATATGTACATTTTCTGCGAGAGAGAGCATAGAAGGTACTAAGGGAAGAGAAGTGTGTTTGTCCTAAACAAATATTATTCCATTAGCGTGCATTTTCGTTATTATGTTTGCACGGAATTATAGTTGTAGCCTGTTGATGGCTTCATCATTATCTGGAATGTCAAGTTGCTTGGGTGTAAAGTGATATTGCATAAAGTTGGATTCCACTTGGTCCGACCCAAGGATATGTGCTTGACGATGAAAAGAAACATCCCATCGCGCACCATTTGGCAAAATGTAATGTACTCTGGGGTAGATTTTCCATCCGCGTGACGACAATTGTCCATGGGTACGATGCGAAACATCAAGTGACTATCGGCAGAAATTATGCTACTCGTCTCGAAGTCAAGAGTCTATACATCACTATCTCACTCGACGTAGCTGTTGCTGGATCCCACCCAAGGAATATACAATTGCAGCTGGATGTGGTGGGGGATATGTCCTAAACGCAAAATCCTTGGAGACTTTTCAAGCATGCGTCGTTGCACATTAAGGCTCATCCCTACCCATAACCCATAGGGTAGGGATAAAAATGTCCCTGGAAGTTCCAAAATACCCCATTGAAAGGATATTATTCGGTCAATGACCATTCCTTTAATAAATAATAAGTTATTTTATTTGGAAAATCATCAATTAAACCAATTACTCCATTACCGATATCATCGTTATTACGAAAAAATAATTAGTCGAAAATTTTTCCTTGGACTATTAGTGTTATCCTGGGGAAATCCTTAGACGAGGTGAATTTCTGTGTATTCGGTAAGTACCTTCTAGCACTGTGCATCGAATCACTACCGACCACATACACTCTTAGACGAATTCACAGTATTCCCGAGGCACTTTCGAAGTCCCCCATCTCCTTGGATAAACCCTTTATACGGGATTTTGTGACCATGCTGAAGCAAAATTCGTCGAAGTCGTTACTGTTCCCAGTATCCTTGAGCATCGACTAACTCTCCAAATGACCAATTTTCGCCGATATCGCTATCGCACCAACACACCAAAGGTGTGCAACTGATAAATTGAAGTTGATAAGATAGCTAATGGTGAGGAGGTACCCGAAACACCCAAGTTAACAGGTGATTGAACACAAAATTGAGTGCCTTGTCGGTGATGCGTAATATAAAAGTGGAGCAATGAACAGTGATAAGTACGAAGAGGAAATCTTCAGACTAAATCAAAAAATTAAAGAATTGTTTGGCACTGCAGAGAAAGGTAGGGGATTTAATGTGAATTGGTCGTTAGGAAAATAAATTTTTAAATGAATCTTTTTTTTGTAAGTCACCAGGGAAAACAACGCCCTGTTCAAAGAGAACAAACTGCTCAACACAGAGTGTGTAAACCTCAGGCGAGAAAATATGGAAAATTCCACTATTAATCTCCAGCTGAGATTAGATCTGGAAGCAGTGACCGAGCAAAGGGATGACCTGTATGAAGCCAATCAGAAGCTAAAGGTAGGGCTCAACAGGTTGTCGGAGAGATCAAGAACTCAAGCTGAAACGATCACTAAGATGGAGCATATGATCAAGAGCCAAACTGCCATTATCAAAGGTCAAGCGGCAGAATTGAAGGAATTTAAATCCAGGCCTGAAATTATTAGGGGATTGGCAGACCTTCCAGCCAGCATCGCACCAAACCGCCAATCTGACCCAGTCCTTCTTGAGCAATTGCGTGAGGAGGTTCATAGCCTGGAGGAGAAGCTCGACGAGGCGTACGATGTAATTGAGGGGTTGGAATTCGAATTGGAGAGTTTGGACTTCCTTGAGGCTGAGCATGAACGCATGGAGGCAGAAATTGAGGCACTAAAGCGTGAGATTCGTCACCAAAAAGACCAAAATCAACCAGATGAGGGAGATGGAGCAGCAAAACCATGTCCAAGTCAAGATCCAGAGAAGAAACATCGTCGTGAGATGTTGCACAAAAAGCTAGAGGGTCTTCATCAGAAACAACACAAAAGGGATGAGTAGTTCTATGTGGGTCAATGTTTAAAATTCTAATTTAAGAGCAGAACATTTTGTCTATTTGTGATGCATATTTCTAAAGAAAATCAACCATTACATAGTCCTGACATTATACAAATGACTAATTACAAACTCAGAGGTTGTAGTCTCTCTAAACCTAAGTCCATCCCGAATGAGGTGGTTTAATCCCTAGTGATACAAAATTAGTTATGAGATTTTATCACAGATTGTATAGCGCAATTTTATCAATTTGCAATGATTTTATGTGTCTCTCTCTCGGTCTCTCCTGGCAATCCACCTTCAGTTATTCAGGTACTTTGCTGTCCAATCAGTCCTAATGTTGGAATTGTTGTTTTCCCTCTTGCTGACACCACCTTCAAAACCTTTATCCCCCGCAGCATGGGGAGAGAGAGAGAGATGAAAAGTGTTTTGGGAATTAGTATGAAATTCGGATGAGTAATAAATCATGCTAATACTTATATCACGAACAATCCAACTTAGACTTTTACCATCGTTTATCCTTCCACTCTCCTCCCACGGGAAGGCCTTTACGCCCCCATTGATATGGTATTCATTGGGCACATTCGTACGGAAAGGTTGATGATTCAAGAAGGACCTGGAAATGAGATAAGAATTAATTTGATAGGTTTGCCCAGGGAAAATGGCAATAGGAGTAAAAGGCATATGGTATTCCCACTTGTTTCGATTGTTGACCACAAATTCTTGGTGATGATTGGAATAGTGACTCCTCTTGGTCGCACTACGTCCATCATCCTCCTCAAATAGCCCATTCAGCATGAGATTATTGCGATAGCTGTTGGATTTGGCAAGTGGAACAGTGTTGGGATATTTCGATCCACTGCTGTCCTTCCCCAAGGAAACCGTTCCAAATAAATCCTCCAGCTTAATCGACGACAGAGGTTTCTGCTGATAATCCCCTCGAACTCTCTTTGTGTTTATCTTGCTCCTTTTGTGTTATTTTTTTTTGTGTGTGGGGAGGATGTTCGTGTCCGAAAAAGATGGAATTACATACAAAATAGACACTTAACTATCACAATTGTGGGAAAAATAGAAGAAACAAAAAGGAAGGAAGCAATTATGATCATTTTCATTGGGAAATTCACAATGTCAATCAATAATTGGTGCATAAAGACCAATTACAACCAATATCCACAGACTTTAGCTTCAAATCATCTTGCTGAAACATCCTATATTGGGGATTTTCCTTATTCACTACTTTCTGCATTTAGTACCACGTACAATCCTACTTTCATATCGATTTCCTCCCCGATATATAGCATCTCTTTTGGTAAATGCCCTGGGTCGAGGGGTGAGCAGCTGCATCACAATTTCGACATACACAAATTTTATGCACACATAGAATCTAATTTTAAGCTGTTCAAATCTTTTACAGACCATCATGTTTAATTTAGAACCATATGCTCGACAATTTGATATATCTTCCTGAATATCTTGAGGATTTCTATATGAGAAAATAGGGATTAAAATTATAACTACCTTGACCTAAAAGGAACTACATGGTATGAACTTCTCAAGAGTAATTACTTATGATCAATGTTTTCATATGAATGCACAGCTTTTCCACAACATTTTATCACGAAACCAGACCACATACTACATAAAATTAATTATTTAGGGTCAAATAAAATTGTTTACTTGTAGCTTTTGGATGGTTTGTTTAAGTGCACTTTCTAATAATTTTAATGCAGAAGAATACTAATTAAAAAGTTTTCGTATTTTTTCAAGAACACGAGACATTGAGCCTTATTCTGTTATTCCGGCAAATGGTTAAGAAAAAATAGGGTAATGTAAATATTTTTGTCGCTTTAAACTTTTGTAATGTTGTAAATTTTGTAATTATTTTATTAAAATAAAATTTTATATAGATATGCTTTGAAGTAACTTTGAAGCACTTCTCAAAATTTTTAGGGTATATCATTGGAAAAATGGTTTTTTACAGTTGTACATATTTCACTTTCGACGTTTGTTTTACAGTAATTTTTATATTAAATAAAGTGATTCCAAATTAAAATTGTCTTCAATTTTGACGAGTTTAAGTGGTCAATACTGCTTACTTCGTCTTAAAGTTGCGGTGAACTTAACCAAAAACAATAAATGGCTAATAAGGATAATAAAAACTATAAACATATATTTAAAACCGCAATTCAACTAAACAAAAAGCAAATAAAATTCCTTAATTTATTTATTTTTTAATAAAACACCTTTTTACGTTTTAAACATTGCAAATTTCACCCTAATCTAAAACTAAAGCTATTTTACCCATACTTTACCCTAATCTTAAACTAAAACCTAAAAAAATCAAGACCTCTTGCCTTAATTTTCTATTTTCAGTTTGTCGATGAAGAAATTAAATTAATGTACAATATATATTTTTTAAAAAATTAAAAAAAAACCTTTATGGGACGGCAACGAAAAAATAATAAGTTGGTATTTTTCACTTACAACTTTTTCATATAGGAGAGACTGGGGCAAAAAGTCACAAATTGAAAATTTGAAAATTCAATATCTTCCAAGATAAAAGAGATAGCGGCTGAAAATTTTTTCCATAGATGGCCTACATAGACCTTCTTCAAAGTCGTAAGTTTCTTAGAATTCGAGCTATTCAGAAAATAAAAAAATATTGAAATTTTTAGCCCTATTTTTGATATATTTTCCTTACAACAGATATCAATTTTGACCTACTTATTTTCCAAAATTTATGCACTGGTAAATATTTTTTAAATTATTTGGATTCTTTGAATATAAAACTACTATCTATTTTAGAATTTTACAAAGATTCTTTTCTCCAGAAATCATTTTATTAAAAATGACCACTTGGGGTAAAAAGTAATAAAAGGTATGGAGCAAAAAGTAGCAAAGACTGAAGCAATTTCTGATGTCTCTCGGCGAGAAGAAACGTCATTTCTGCGTCTCACCGCTTGAAATAGCTTGAGAAGCGCTTTTCTCGCTCAGATAGAGAAAACGGTGTTTTGCGAAGGTGTAGAGGAATAAATTTCCTATGAAAATATGTCACCTCGCTATTTTTTTAAATTTAAGAAAGTCCGTAATAAAGCATATCAAAATGTGATAATATCCCATACTTGGTACTATTTGCCCCAGCATTTTTGAGAATGGTCACAAAATTACCTTTTAGAAAACGGCTAGATAAATGTACTTCCTTACAAAATAGAGGAAAATGACTTTCACAAAGTTGTAGAGCAGTAAATTTCCTATGAAACTGCACTAATTAGAAATTTCTGGGGCATTAGGGTAGCTTGTAAAAAAAATAAAATAACCGTTTTGTGACTTTTTGCCCCAGTCTCCCCTATTGAAAAAAGGAAATTTCATATATTTCATTTGTTATTTTACTTAGGTATATGGCTTATTTTTAAGCGGCATACCCCTCAACTCTGAAATAAATTTTTAAGCGTTAAATCTTTAAACCAATCTTTAAAACCTGGTTCGTATTCGCTGATAAAAATCTTTCATTATAAAGTCTTAAATTATTTTCAGCTTTTAATCTGAAATAGGAGTAAGTGGGGCACCTTTGAATTGAGACAGCTTTGAAATTCGG
This sequence comes from Phlebotomus papatasi, assembly GCF_024763615.1. Classification (NCBI taxonomy): domain Eukaryota; kingdom Metazoa; phylum Arthropoda; class Insecta; order Diptera; family Psychodidae; genus Phlebotomus; species Phlebotomus papatasi. The sequence goes on from NC_077224.1 coordinate 33,451,015, forward strand.
ATTATTTCTCCTATTTTTAAATGAAACTCAACAAAGCAATTGCAGTGCTAAATTACATCATGATAAGGCTCAATTCTGTTTAAAAATAGGAGAAAAAATGCCCAATTTCAAAGCTGTCCCAATTCAAAAATGCACCACTTCCCTCCATTAAAAAATACACAAGAAGAAAAATTGAACTGGAAACATTAACATATATAAGTTTTCATAAGTTGGAAATCTTTAATTTTGACACTAAATATTTGATTTAAAGTTTAAATTTTCAATAAGCTCACTAAAGAAATTAAAATACTTAGATGTCAAAATCGAATTTTTCAAAAATACTATTTAGATAAATGTTGCATCCAATGATGCTTTTATCTTCCTATAAAAAAAAATTAAATGTAAAATAATTCTGCATCAGCGATATACAAATGCATAGATCTCGTTTGTTTTAAGTCTTTAACTTATAAAAAATCGCAGTGTTCGAAAGTGCCCCTGTGCGGTACTACTAACCCATTTCTACCTAAGACACTTTAAAATTTCAGCCATTCAAAGAAAATTCATACAAAGAAATGCCAACATTTTCTACTATATTTTATTTTGTGACTTCAAAACCTAATAATAATTTCATCATTTTTGGAAAATTGTAACCACAGCGCTTTTCGTAATCATCCCATCGAACTTAAGTCGCATTAAATTATTATTAGAATTGAAAGAAAGATATGTATCATATAATGTTACGTTATTTATTCAGGTATAATGACTAATGACTATTTGAATTTGTATTAAAAGTCCTAAACACGAAAAGTTATTAAACATCACGATAATACAAATATTGATTCACAATAAATACATTCAAGTTCTCCGTCCAAGTGTATCTTTTACAACATCAGGCGCAATTCTCAGCCCCTAATTAAAAAGGAAGTGACGCAAAGACGCTAAAATCAGTGCATGAGATTGCGTGGAAAGATAGTGAACCAGAAGCCCCTTGAGAAACTGAATCGGAAGCTGTATTAAATTCTAAAGGAGTTTCTTGGCACAAGCAAAACTATGTATACATTTCTTGGGGCTGGAAGAATTTTACTGAGAAAATATTTATGACTTTTACATGTGAAGACCAAGATAGACCAGGAACTGACTTTAATTTATGACGATCAATTCAAGTATCTCGTGTAATGCACGATACGAGGAACTTGCAATAAATCTCGTAAGTAACCGTCTGGGCCTTTCTGGGCTATGCTATCATCTGCGAAGACCATTGAAAATCTCCACTCTTCCACTGCCCCAATGAAAATTTGTCCTTTCAGCACTCACATCTCCAATATCCTTATACTCAAATTATAACATATTCCACCCACGGATGAAGAAAAAAAATCATTTTTATCTATAGATACGGAAATACGGGTTTCCTGCAAATTTTTCACCTATCAATTTGAGCAATTTCTCACAGTTTTCCATGTGGTATTAGGCAGTGAAAAATCTTTCCACGAATATTTCAGGAAGATCAATGAAGTCTTCCCCGGTGGTATTATATTAAATTGTGAAAAATACTCCCCAATTTACACTTCATTGATTTCAGCACATCTCTGGCACTATCATTGGCTGCTATTTATCTCACAAAAATACCAGAATTTTCTCACCCTCATTAATTTCAGTTTATTACCTTGATGGACTCCCCTCCACCCCCAAAACCACTTGCATTCTATTTCAATTATCCTGGAGAATTTGGTATATTCCAAAAAGTTTGAGTGAAAGTATTTTGAAAAGCAAAACGAGAAGTACATTATTGCAGGCAATTTGCGATAAATTTCACAAAACCTTACTCAGACAAGTCATTCACGAAATCACTCAAAAATTCAATCGAAAAGTTATTGCATATTCGGCAAATGCTTTCAAAAAATTGCTAAAAATTACGCAAAAAAATTAAAAGTAATTTATATTTTGCTTTTTTATTGATCGAACTCTTAGAGAAAGAGAGCAACGCATTGCACAAAATCCAAAAACGATGAACGATTTTGACTTCTAATTTTAGAAGCCAAACAGTAGTGGATATCGAATTTTGGGCTTCTGTGACTCATCTGTAAGTCGTCCCACAGAGGTATAAGAGGAAAATAAGCATTACTGGAATTTTATTTTAACATTTTCAAGTTTCGCATAGGGGAAGTGCTCATAATTTTGGACAGTCTGCTTATAAGCATCGAAGTTCCCAGTTTGAAGTGCGATATTTTCTATACTAATTGACATTTCTTGTTACTCTCTTTTCAGAAGGGCTGTTTAGAAACTTAGCAAGCTATTTATCGTCTTATTTTTATTAAAATTAGTTTTAATACGTTTAAAAATGAATTGATATGTAGAGGTGAATTTGACTCTTATTTTGGACAACTTGGTTATTAATTTTTATAACTTATCTGTAAATTTGGACAGCTAATCCGCCGCAACAGGATGCCCATTGTTCTTCATTTGATAAACCAATCTTACCAAGTCCTCTTCCTGTTCATGTAAGGGAACCGTAAAATGTCACAAGAAGCCCGGAAACTTTCCATATCATTCATTAAAGTGAGTTGACTTCGATACTCCAAGTACGTGCGGATTCGCTCATTCCCTGACCTTTCCGGGAGCCTTTCAAGGCATTTCTCGCTACATCTCTTTCGTAGAGATGATGCTCCTTTGTTTCTCCAGGCATTTGTCCAACCTAGTCATCACAAAAGCTAAAACTTCACGAAATTTCGTGAGAAAAACACCTGTCCAAAATAAGAATCATCACCTCACTGGTGAATGTCTTAAAAAATTTCCCATTTTTCACACGAAAAATATAATTCACAAGGCAAATCTCACTTCAGGTCAAATGTACAAATCATCAGTAACGTGAATCAACACAATATTCAATGAATATTCAATAATATCACTCAAAAACAGCGAACAAACTTTGTTAGTACTTCACCAAAACTAAATAAGACTGAAGTAAGCCACGAAGTTCTGTCATATTTCTTGTAAGCAATTGCTCACACTGAATTTTCAACAAAGCAATTTCAACTCAAATCATATTCAAAATTTAACGTATTTACTGTCAAAATCTTCCAAAAAGAACAAATATTTAGATAGAATTCATTATTCATCAAATATTGGAATAAAAATCCATCATTTTAATCAATTTATTTTTAGTGTCCAATGTTATCCCCGAAGTGTCCAAAATAAGAAACTGGACAAAATTATAAGCATTTCCCCTACTTATTGTTCCAACAACTTCTTTCATTTTTAGATATTATGGAGGTAGTACAAATAACCATTTCGTTTCTGGTTTCACCAATAATAAATTCGTAAAGTACCGGTAATTGAACATTTACAGCACAGCAAATTAATTTTATATTATACATTATTGCAATTTTATATCACTGGGTTATTTAGATGATTTCTAACCCTGTTTTAATCAATAATGTAAACCGTTTCGAAATATTATTATTGTATGCACACTAAAGAATTTTCACTATGCACAATCTCACGGACTCGAGCATTCCGCAAAACACACACACCTTGGTGTTGTCGCCTAATAGAGTTTATGTTTATAATGTGCATAAAGTTTGAAACGCACATAATTATAGAAAATGTAAATCAATTTTCCCGAAAATGCTAAAATTTGGAATAAATTTCTAACCTGATTCAGTAGCAGAGTTACAATTACATGTTAGGAAAGAAGCTTAAAATTGCATAAACCTAACATGGATATAGTTTCAAGTTTCATAAGAAGTAAAAATTAAGAAAAAAATATATTTACACACATCGACTTGTCAGAATATAAGTCAAATAGGGTAAGTGTGCCAAATTTCGGCATAGTTGCATGCAAGAAGCTCCAAAGTCTCAAGTTTGAAATGTAATATTTTTATTAAAAATTGATTTTTTTTATATACTTCTTCTTAAAGAGTGTTGCTTGGAACCTTGTAGAGCAGAGGCGTGCAAAAACCGTTGAAACCGAATAAACGTCAAATGAAACATCTACGTCAATGGTCAATACGCTACCAGAACAAACTTATTTTGACGTTTATTCGGTTTTCAACGGTTCTTACACACCTATGTTGTAGAGATTTTATCGCCTTTATTTTCTCTAAAAATCATTCTTAATACATTTTAAAATGAATAAAAATGTAGACATAGCTTTAGTGGCCTATTTCGGCCACCTTCATTCTCATAATTCCTTGACATCGTCTCGTTTGTCGAAACGACAGTTTTTGTTTCTTTTTGCGTTGTATAATTTCTAGAATATGCAAAAACTAAAAATTCATGAAAATTCGAGGAAAAAAAGTGTCCGGAATTGCAAGCTGGCCGGTAATTTAGGGTAAGAAGTTTACTAAGTCAATGGTACTAAGTCAATTTTTAATGGTACTAGAAGGTACTAAGTCAATTTTTTGCAAAATTTGTTTTTTCGCTTTTCGGGTACTTCTTGATACCCTCTATCTTTCCTGTGAATTATACCGGAAAGTTAATTATTCCCAAAGTTATAGGGATTTCAAATCTTAAAATACTTATACTCAGCATGTAAAACCTGAACTGGAAATTGCTCTCCTGTAACGTTGGCTATTCGCGACTTATTCGTTTTACATTCTGAGCTGTCGTAATAAACTTTAAAAATCACTTCATTATGCCTATCATCAAATATTTTTGTATGTAACCAGAAGCTTATTTAACCCGAAAAAAATGAAGGTGTCATATTGTTATTTTTTTATTTTTGTTTTAAATTCTAAGTTATGCTCTAACAAAAATCTATTAATATCGGATAAATTATCCGCTACATATTGTTTTTTTTTTTACTTTAACGGGTTACGTGGGTCACGAAAAATAAAGGAACAACTGAATATTTTCATTTTTTTTCAATTTTAATTAAAAAAAAATATGTATTACAATCTATTTAGTATATAAAAGTACAACATTCAAACATTATTTTCTAAAGTTTTCAATTTAAAAAATAATTTTGGATTAAACTTGAAATTACTTATATCATAGAAGTTATAGCATTTTTAGTCCAACAGCTAACATTAGCTATAACATTTTAATATCAAAAAATGAAAAGAAAACACGATTGCTATCTTCCGCAGGTTAGTTTGGCTGAGTTATCTTGGGTATGGAAATTTTCACACATAGGGGAACGTAGGCATGGTCCGCACAGAGTGAACCTTCAAACGATGCGAATTTTCTCTTTGTTTGCAAAGAGCTGACTTGCCATTTCTCATCTCGTTTCATGAACTTAATAATTATCTATCTTATGGCTAAGAAATGACGAACTAGCTCTTTGCAAATAAAGAGAAAATTTGCGTTGTTTGAAGGCTCACTCTGTGCGAACCATGCCAACATTCCCCTAAATAGCCGCCCGGGTATACTCAAGCGTAGTTCTCAAGTGGTTAAACTCTCTAAATTCTTCTGTTAAATTGAAAATAGGGACCTACTTTCCACAAATCTCTGTTCTAATAGATATAATAAGTTTGAAAAATTTCCAAACCCTCCAAGAGTAAAATTTGGAAAGGCAAACACTTTAGAAAGAGCTCAAATTTAAATGGATTTGTGTGCTGAAGCCGTTTGTATAGTCCGACTTTCAACACTGTCCGATTTTTAACACATTACCCTATAATCCAGAGCATCTCTGAACTGGCAAATTTATTTTTCTCTTGAATAGATTTGGCACATATTGATGCTCCTTTTGACAATGAGACAGCGGTATGTAATTAATATTCATATCTCAAAGTGCTGAAAATGAACTCACCCGAGAATCCTGTCCAATTCATCATCATCATCCACCCCTTCGTCGTCTGCGATGTTCCACTTATTCGTTGGGATGACCCCTTTGGACTTGAAAGTCACAACAGGATGATGATTTACAGCGTCACCATTCACCACTGGCATAACATTGCGCTGCTTGGAGAAGGCATTGTACACACGTGGAGCATCACCCAGACCCGAGTCCGAATCGAGAATGGTGTCAATTGGCTGCTGATGGAGGTAAAAACCACCCGGAGTGGCTTTCGTGTTCACAATGACACCGGAATAGGCATTGTTGAAGGTGTACTTGTTGCCACCGGTATTTCCATTCACATGCTGCAAATTCTTCCGCTGGCTGTAATTTCCGAGAAGATTAATCTCCCCATTCTGTCCAATGGTGGGACCAAATCCATTGAGATTGGCACTGTTCTTTAGCTGAACTGTTGAGCTACTGGTTACACTGGGAGCAACTTTAACCACCTTCTTTGGTTCATTGTTCAGGTAGAACATCCTCTGATTATTCATCTCGTGCTGTTCGGGATTGTTATTGGGATTATTTCTCAACAACTGTGTCACATTGATACAATTCTCTAGTGACTGATCTCCATGGGAGATTGTCGATGGTGGCACTGTTCTAAAGTTAGATACCACTGGACTAGACGGTCTAGGTTTGGCCAGTTCGAAGTAAGGATACTTGAGAGATTGCTGAGCTGTTGGTCTCTTGTCGGAGTCCCACCTGAGAAAATCCTCCAGCACCTGCAGAGCTGGATCTGTGGCACGACTTACAATGGAGTCAAGGGGAATTTTTGAGCACGCTGGAAATTGGAAATGTATGGCAGACGCCAATCGATGACCCTCGGGCCAGTCATCCTGAAAATACAACAGTAAACGCACGATTGCACCATCAATGATTTAAATCATGGTTAATTTAGGAACACGCCAATGAACCAAAAAAAAAAGTTTTCAATCAATAAAAATCAGAAGCCCAGAAGCAACTTTTGAAATAGAAAGGGAGTTTCATAAAACTATTTTAAAGCAGCATTTGTATACATGTAAATATTCAGATTTGGACTTCAAACCTCCAGGTAGATGGAAATACTAAAACAAATATTTATTGATCTAATTCAAATGGCTAGTGATATACTTATATGTATGTCTATTTCTCAAATTCTACATATGGTTCATCTCTCAGAAGAATCATATTCTAATACATTTTTTTCGAATAAAGATTTTAACACTAAAAGACATCTATATGATTGTTTGTAATTTATAATTACCTCCTTTTTCTATGGTTAAACGGTATGAGATAAAAACTTGAGTTTTTGGTAGCCCTTATAGCATGTAAGTCAACTCTAAAACTACTAACATGACTTATCGATTTTCGATAAATTATGTTGATTTCGATTTTTATTTATGATTTATCGATATTTAAAAAGTACCTAAAAAATATTTTCAAAATATTTATCTGAGGTATTTCAAGTGCTTCAACACCGTTTAACGTAAATATAATCAAAATAGGGTAAGTGTGCCAAATCTCGGCATAATTGCATGCAAGCGCTAAAGTCTCGAGTTTGAAATGTAATATTTTTAATACAAATTGAATTTTTTGTTATTTTTTTTTATAAGGAGTGTTGCATGGAACCTTGTAGACAGTTTATCGTCTTTATTTTCTCTAAAATCATTCTTTATATATTTTAAAACGAATAAAAATGTTGACATAGCATTGGTGGCTTATTCCGGCCACCTTCATTCTCATAGTTTCTTTCCCTTCCGGAATTTTTTGCATTGTGTAATATCTAGAGTATGTAAAAACTAAAAATTCATGGAAATTTGAGGAACAAAAAATGTGGCCGGAATTGCAAGCTGGCCGGAATTTGGTACACTTACCCTAATGGTTTGATTACATTTCCATCAATTTCTGACCAACTAAGACATCTAAACATCTTAAACTGAAAAATGCCTTATTTAGTAGTCAACTGATAGGAATTTAGTCTAATCATTATTTTGATAACAATTACATAAAGCTACCTCTCGGCCTAACTCGTAAGTATGTCCAGCACATAAAACACTTACCTTATCGGGTGTTCCCAAAACGGAACAAATCTTGAACAATTGATCTACTTCACTGGTACCAGGAAACAGTGGACGAAAAGTATACAACTCCGACATGATGCATCCCACAGCCCACAGATCAATGGATGATCCGTATTTGGTGGAATGTAGCAGGACTTCAGGTGCTCTATACCACCGTGTAGATACGTAGTCCGTAAACGGTGGCCTAGATCGGATCTCCCGAGCTAAACCAAAGTCAGCAATCTTTACTAGCTCAGGACCCGAACATAGGAGATTCTCAGGCTTGAGATCTCGATGGAAGAAGCCATGTCGATGCATAAAGGCTAAGCCATTGAGCACCTGATAGAGCATATTGCGTATTGTTGATTCAGGGAAGTGTGTCTCTCTATCCTTAATGAGTTGATAGAGGTTCTCTTTCATGTACTCAAAGACAAAGTAGAGAATGTCATTTTCCCGTATCACCTCCTTCAGTTTCACCACATTTGCATGTGAGAGCTTCTTGAGGGACTGCGTGGAACACGAGATAATTGATATTTACCAAATTGTTAAATATTTGCTTTTAGTTTATTGCGTGTCTATCAACATACCTTGACCTCTCGCAAATTCATCGCTTCCTCCCACGAGTAGTATTTTCGCTTCATTCGCTTAATGGCCACCTTCTCGCCCGTGTCCTTTCGCTGTGCGAGGACAACAGTGCCATAAGTTCCATCCCCAAGTTGATTTAGTGTTATGTACCGATTCATCTTTTCACTATATTGCTTTTTCTCACACCACCATCTTTAGCATTATTTTATGTCCCTCATAGGAGTGTCCATTTTACCGTCTCCATTGAAATTTGTAGCTTTAACTAAGATACCCTCACGGAAGATGTGAAAACACAAACCTAAATCCGGAAGAAGATCCTCCAGTTTGGATAAAAACAAATGATAGGACAAATACTACTGGAATACTGGGTAGAAGCACCAAAAAGATTCACTCATGGATTTATGCTATATAACTTCATCTAACAGAATTGCTGGAAAATCAAGTGAAAATCCATCGCCGCACCCCAAAATTCTTGCATAACAAAAAGACCACCACGTAGAACATAAATTATGCTTAAGTTTTAAATTAGTTGCCAAATTGAGATTTACATCGAAGGAATATCATTCGATATCACCCACCAAAACTGGATATATAAAAGAATAAGGAACATCCCTACCCTCAGAAATCCCCTCAAATTTTACAGATTGTTGATTATGAGAAAATCCAGCTCGTCAATCGGTAAACGCAAAGAAATTTCTTCCCAATCGCAGAGCCGAATAATAAAAAAGTTTAATGAATTTTCTATGAAGCTCACCTTTAGCTTGAAAAAGCATTCACGCGTAGAATGAGGATGGAAAAAATTTGTGGGTTTTACAGAGAGAGAGGCGGAAAAACATTGGAAAATTTCCCTTAGATTTGTGAGTCTTTACGATGTGGAGAAGAAATGAAATTTTGCACAACATGAAAGTACTTGGTTAGTGGAAGACGCTTTGGAAAAGCTTTGGAAAAGGGGAGTTCAACTCTCGCGAATTGTGCCATCCCAGACAGAAAGTCATTCCTAATTCATGACAATTTTATATGCCACCTGCAAAGTATCCCTTCTCGCTGATTCTTTCAAACGATGACACTTCAGTAAATTTTTAAACATAAGTTTACAGGTGACTTTATTTAAAGCAAACTGAAAAAAGCCATATGGATTTTAGAACTCAGTCTTCCAACACCATTCCTAATCCTTGAGACAAATATTGATTTTTAAATTTAGGAAAAAAACACATGTCATCGTGGTTCTCACTTTTCTAACACGAATTACGTTGCGTATGTAGACAGCATGTTGCAAAAGAAGCGCAAGTTTGAAAACAAACTTTAGTTTTCCGATGTGATTAAAAAAGGATAATTTTTTGAAAGGTGCCGCATTGGATTTTTTATATAATAATTTAAAAAGTTAGTATAATTTTGATAGGCCTTTCTAGCTTTAATTTTGTTTAGGTTTTATAAATATTAAAAATATTTATCATTAACTTTACGAAGATTACGATTGATTTGAATTCTATTTTCATATATTTGGTAATTTCCGACGATTAATTCAATATGTATGGAAACCTGTGAGCATCGGGTAAGAAGAAGCACAGAAAAATTCAAATTCTTTCCAAAGCTTTCGGCTCGGGCTCCAAACCTTCCTCAGTGGTCAAATTTTAGTCTTTTCTTGATTTGTCAAAGAGTTTTTTTTTTTATAAACAGGGCATGGGATCTGGGGCCCTGCACTTAATTCTCTAGTTATTTTAATATTTTTATAATGATTATTATAAATTATTAAAATAATTAGAAAATTATTTATTTATCACTAGGAAGGCTTGGAGTCCGAGCCGAAAGCTTTGGGAAAAATTTAAGGGAAAGTGCCCATGCTTGAAACCATTGGAAGCTTCGTAATGACTAAATTTTCTATGTTTCACAATATATATGTGACTTATCGCAACGCAATTTTAAAATCTATGGGTAAGTATGGGTGTATCTATGGGTGTGGGTTCCAATGGTATCAAGCATGGGCACTTTCCCCTACATTTTTCTGAGCTTATTCTTACCCAACGCTTATCTATTTTTATATCTATTTTTGATCATATCTCCCATGTGAAATTGGGTAGAATTTTATGAATATTAAAAAAACGGCTGTTTGATCGTTTTATTCGTTTTAGTGACTATCTAGATCTAGAGGTAGATAGTCAGGTAGAGGTAGCGACTACAGTAGACTCTCGCAAATTCGGCTCTTTTAAGATCAGGTTACTTTTTAATTCGGGCAGCGGTTACATTTGAAAAAAGTTTGTTGTCATTTTCAAGTTTGATTATGATTATCAAATGAATCAAATATGCTCAAATTTGGTATGGTTTGTCTTAGTTTTGATGTGATTTTGCATTATTAAGGAATTTTCATGCAATTTACGTTATATATGAGTGTGTAAACTCAATATCTATATGCACATGAATAAAAAAATCGTTGCATTTCAAAAACTTTGTCGCCCGAATTTCTGTCTAATTCGGCTGACATTTCGGTCCCATATGCCCGAATTTGAGAGAGTCTACTGTACCTAAAAACTAAAGGCAAGGACTTCAGACCTAAAGTTTAGCGATATGGCTCAACTTCTCTAACTTCTTAGCATCAAGATTTTTTTTGAAAATTTTTACTTAAAATTAGATAATAAGAGTGAATAATTAATTAGTTTTTGAAAAATCTATAAAATTACTTATTATTTAGGATTTTGAAATTTTGCAGAACTAGGCTAAACCTTTAGTTTGAAAACCGTTTTAGTGGTATTGACCTAAGGCTTTCAATGCTAATTAATCATTACTTATTAAAGGCAGCTACATTTTTATTTTCTTTATTTAGTATTTTATTTTTCTAAAACAAAGGTTTTGATAAATCTAGTAACGATTTTTTTTCTTTTCGGATATAACTTTGCAGTTAATGTAATTCTTGTAATTCTAACCGATTCTTGAAATTTTTTCACAATCTAATACTTCCCATGAGGATCTAGTTTAAATTGCATTTTGTTCGAAAGGTTTTCAATTTTATAAGAAATCGTCAGATTCCAATCGATAACAAATGGGTAAACAAATCGATAACATAATTAACCAATAAAACTGAATCGCTTTAACCCTTTAAGGACGAGAGGGTCAAAAATTGAGGGTCAGAAAAAATAAATTTTAACTGAAATTCTTTACAATCTCAGCTTTTGTGGTCCTAGATGAAATCCGATCTCGTCAGATCGGGCCCACATTTTGGACTTACGCATTTTGACATTCACGCCAAAAATCGATTTTCGTGGACGTCCCGTTCGTCCGTCGTGCGTTCTTCTATATATTCGTCCTTCTTGAGAGAGAACGGAAAGAGATATCGACAAGCGGTTTTCGGCAGAGATTAAATGTCAATGGGCGGCTAGAAGTAGGTGATGTCACATCCACCCCCACACCCTCCTGCCGCCATTTTGAAATACCCTCAAATTTTGTTTTTTCAATAACTCAGCCTCTATGGCATCGATCGATCTTAAATTTTAGTAGGGTAAAGTGATATAATATGGAATTAGTATTACAAGTTGGACAATTCGTTGGTACAAGTTGGACATGGTTTTTTTCTTGATAAATACAGTACAAAATTTGTTTTTAAGCCCAAGGAACCAAATTATAAAACTAAAGCATTAAAAATATACAAATAAAAAATAAGTACTAAATTTATCAAGACAAAAAGCCCTGTCCAAATTGTACCATTGTCCAACTTGTACCTCTGTCCAACTTGTACCACTTTACCTTATGTATAGCTGAGCGAGCTTTCGATCAATACCATTCTTTACCCCCAAAATTCAACTCACTATCGAATTTTCACGCATTCAGAGTTGCAAGCACCTCGAGTTGTATGCATTTTCCTAAGAGATTTAAATATTAGTTAGCTTATAATCAATTATTGATAATTATGCGAAAATCATGTGGAAGTCTCTTAGGAAAAGTAAAAGAAATTCATATTATTCGACGGCATGAACGTTCGATGGAAGGATGCTTTCCCCTATACGAATTTTTCTTAACAAGATTGTTTTCTTTTATGTGTTCATTAACATAAAACACAAAGGGAATTTTACTCATAGTGATATTAGGTATTGTAAAATATAATCAGGTCCTAATTTCTGACCCCTTGATGGAACATAATGAAAAATAAAATTGTTCAATGTGAAAAATATCCCCCACAATTGGTGTACAAGTAAATTATTTGCATAGAGCCAATTTTTACCAGGTAGAGCAATGTTGAGAGGGAAAATTGAATTAAATGGCAAGCAAATACCTGACCTCTCGCCTTTTTTGGCTTCTGGCACAAACCAGCAATTGTATTTCACTGGGAAAATACTCATGAAAGTTTGCTGGTAGTTTTTCTTCCACTTGTACCTTAGGGGCAGCAAAAAAAATATTATATGGCGACCAAAAGGTGTGTTGGGTGAGAAAGTGAGCAAATTTAGGGGTAATAAAGGACGCAAAAGGGAATAAATGGCATACCAAAGAGAGGTGAGATATGACAATGGCAAAAAAATGTAAACTAGAACACTTTCCACTGTTGTTTGGGCGTGGGAAAAGGGAGTAAGATGGTTTGTAATTAATGCTGAGAGGAGACACATAAAGAGGGAATTTATATGCGACACAGAATGTACTGCGAAGAGTACATTACACTAGGTATGATCTAGTGTCTGGTGGACGTTGGCCAATATTGGTGAGGTCTCCCACTAAGGAAAGCATTTGATTGTGCCACAGGCCGTTTCTAAGTAACATGACTTCAACACAACTTGTAAATTACAATGAATGACGCATGCCCAAAAGAAAATTGCGCTCAATGTTATGGGCCCAGAGAGTCACCACAGAATACCCACCCTGTAACAACCCTCCTTCGTCTTCCTCATGGGAGAATGCATAATTTATGTGGACACAGAGAGAGTATTATTTACCACACATATTCGTCTTTCCCTTCAGACCACCCTAATTCATGAGAAATCCTTAATTAATGACGTGAGGTGAAATTTTTAACAGGAGCATCCACTGGGACCGCAATATTACAAGAATTTCTTCCAATATCTCTTGCCTCCCATTTTACCTTGTTTTTTTTTTTTTTGCTCAAAGTGTCCCAAGAAAATTCAATTTTGTACAATTAAGTCTTCACGTGCCTCCCACTTTCACGTAATCGATATTTAGCGGCTTTTACCTTATGTTATTCCCTCCGTTGAACAATTTCGGTTGCCTTGAGAAAATCCAATTGAACTTAAATGTTAAAGAAGTATATTTTAGTGATTCTGACTCAATGGCTTTCCGGAAACAATCGTAAATCTTAAATCCAAAAATGCACTAAAAGTCTATAGGAGGAATAAACTTGTGTCTTTACAGATGTTTACATAACTGCAAACAAGGTTTTAAGGGTGGTTTTCCAACCTAATACACCCCTTCAAGCATAAACTCATGGTTTTCCAATCGTTTATCATATCGACTTAATATTGATATGTTACAAGGCATAAAGCGAATGAATTTATCTATATATGCACACCGACCTTTCCCATGATGTAGCGTTATTCCTAAAAGAGGATACTTTACATAGTAGAAACATGATTTAACTATATTTTCGTTTATAGAAAACTCATTCCCTGTGTTTACTAATATAATTTTGAAAAATGAATTGCACAGTTTAAATTTAAAAATACTCCGATAGTATTTAAGGTTAACAATTTATTAATGTCGAATTGAGTAGAATTCCAAATGACTCACAAATATTTAATTCAAGTAAAATGTTATTCATACACTTAATTAAAATTTTAAACTACATTTCAACCGTAAATTTATGAATTAAAAAAAACTAATATCGATCCATTCCGATTTTCAATTTAATGCTATCAAACCAATTTCTAAACGTTAGTTCATTGTCAAATGTAATTTTCTGGCTTCAGCAATTTGGTTTGGACTAGGTAATAAATGATTAGTAAAAATCGAATTTTATAAATTCTGGATCAATATTTTTTAATGTACGAAACTGTGGAACATTCTTGAAAAAATAGAAAATAAGAAGTTATAAACAATCTTGTTATGTCTGGCGTGTTTTAAACTGATTTTGGACCAATTCTACGTTATTTTCTACCAAAAAATGTTTTTCAACTTTTTTTCAAATAATTCTCGAATGAATTTGATACACAATTACTTTGAAGTCAAAGCAATTATTGTATTTCTGGAATTTTAGTTATATACATACATAGGCTCTATAACCTTTAAATTCTCATGTTTAAGTTAAACATTTAGGGATATTGATTTCTCATCCTTTTTGACCCCTTCCCTACAAGTCAACCTAGACTAGACTAAAACCAAAAAATGCCGTAAGTCAAGTATTTCATTTTGGCCAGTAAAAATTCTATTTTGGTCTCTTTGAAACGTAAAATTAATCAGAAAATTCTTTAAAAAATAAATGAAATATTAAGAGTCTTCTTATTTATTTTCCGTTGAATAACAATGCTTCACTATTTTCCTGTACCTACTGAAAATACATTAATTTATCGTTTAAAATTTGATATTTACTGGCTATTGTTACCAATATATTGCAGCCTATTTCGGAATAAAAACAAGTGAATAGTTTTTTTTTATAAGTTAATAGTTTTTTTTATAGTTTTTTATCAACTAATATAAAATTACTTTTTTTATATAAAATTATTTTAATAAACCTCTTTTATCGATGGATTTTCATCCAGATTGAATTAATTTTTTAAGGTCTTTAGATTCAAAAGCCTTTTTGTCGAAACAACATTCCATCTCTTTTAACTAAAATTTCAATTCTGTAACATTTAATCTATTTTAAGGATGTTAAAGGTAACTTATGAAACAAACCTAAAATAAGAAATGCGAGAGTAAAGTTCACGGAAAGGTCACATACCCAAAAAACTCTTCTTTCTGTTGTTTCTATTTAGAAAAAAACTATTCTACTGTTCAATATTAATTGATTCTCATAATATAACTTAAACGGATTGCATCAATTTTGAAATTTAAAAAAAAAATCAAGAATTAAGAATATTGTCTCAAAATTTCCAAAGCAAAAACGTAGTGAAATTTTTTACGAAAATCATTTTTTTTTGACAACGACCTAAAATTCAGTTTTCGACTTATTAAAACTTTGATCAAATTACTTAGTTGGTCACAAGTAAAATAATTTTTTAAAATAAGTCTCCGAAAATCCAACCTAATGGCGCTGACACACCTTTTCAATTGAGTGAATTTCAACAGATTGAAATTTTACCTCTTACTCTTTCAAAATAAAATCGGATATAGGTGTCTCTTTCTGTCAAATGAAATTTAAAATTGAAATTGAAATTTCAATTTCAATTTCAATTTTCATTTGACAGAAAGAGACACATATATCTTATTTCGCTTTGAAAAAGTAAGAGGTAAAATTTCAATCGATTGAAATTCACCCAATTGAAAAGGTGTGCCAGCGCCATAATATTTGAATTTTCAATTTTTTAATGAAAATTTTAGAAATTACATGAATTCGTATACTAGTGAGATCGAAACAAACCGAAGTAAAGATTTCTCAGATTGTACATAAAAATTTTTTGAGGTTTAAACCGGAGGCAGCCAAAATCCCGGACGCCAAAATCCCGAACGCCAAAATCCCGAAAGCCAAAATCCCGAACGCCAAAATCCCGTTAAACAAAATCTCGAAAGCCAAAATCCCGAAAGCCAAAATCCCGAACGACAAAATCCCGTTAAACAAAATCTCGAAAGAGAAAATCCCGAAAGTTCAAAATCCTGAAAGAGATGAAATTATATTAAGGAAAATATGTAGAATAAATTTCCCAAGGCACAAAAAATTTCCCTTTGCCTCCAGCGACCGCGGGTGCAATCGTGGGAGTAGCTATAAAACTTTTAAGAATTCTGGATTTTGGCTTTCGGGATTTTGGCCCATTCGGGATTTTGGCTTTCCGGATTTCGACCGGGACCCATTTAAACATTGCAATATAAAACGTTACTTTGAAAAAAAAAGATTGCAAACTTGATCAATGACTAACTTAAACTTTTTCGATAATAGGTGTGTTTCATGATCAGTTGGTAAAACTTGATGTAAAAAATGAAATTTAGTCAGAAAAAAATTAATTTGATGAGCATGTACTCAATTTAGAACTTTAAAAGCGGTGAAATTAGTATGTCAGTTTTGAAAAAGAAAAAATAAAGAGGTTTTCATTTTAAAACCAACAACTTTAGATGTTATTTATCTAAATTAGACTAATTATTGTAAAAAGAATAAAGCATTTTTACCGACGAAAATTTATTTTTTTTTACTGCTCATCTGATTTTCGTCTTTAATTAAAAAGCTATAAATATTTTTTGGATATGAGAATTTGAATTCAAAAATAGTATTATAATTTCGATAAATTGGAATATTCATAAATTAAAATTTTTCACTATTGATTAAGTCATACTTTTATACTTTGCTCTTTTTATGAAACGAAAACACAATTTTTCCATCAATAATTATTTTTTCAGCTGTTTTACCCAAATATATAGAATTACTCAATTTGTTAAAGTGTAATGGTATTATCCCTTAAGATGGATACCATTACAACTCCACCTACGGAAGAGTTGATATGTCTATCATTGAATTTCCACTGGGTGGGTCACAAGGCGAATCCAATTGTTTTTCCCCCAAATCTATATCGATTTCAATCGCGTTCTGCCCTAGTAAATCATCATCGTAGGGATTAGCTTGCACTTTTTCATCCACCTACAGAGCATTTTCGATGGGATATTGAAAACCAGGGATTTTTTGTTTCAACGGATTTGTCAGAAACGTATGGTTTAAAACTGCACAACACACACACACTGAAAATTCCTGACACGGTAAAATTCTGCAAAATCCACTCTGGCGGTAACTTGGGAATGAAGATGATGAATATTCAATGGCATAGATATAGATATATACTACTATTTTTTTGTACTGAACATCGAAATCCTCTCAATTGTAGGTATAATTTCCACATTGTCACACCATATACAATTGGTAATCACTGCACGAATGTCCTCCGCTTTGGGATCATAATTATTCCAATTTCAAATGCAAACAATCACATTTATTGTCTGCAGTAAAAGCACTTCACTTTACCAACACCTTTTTCTGCCATAGACACAGTTTAGATTTAGCGAAGGATATCCTTCTATGGGGAGCACTCATTAGAATTCACTGGGAATATTGGCAAGAATCACTTTGGTAGGAGTCCCTGGAGCTCCCGAATGGGAGGAAGGGCATGAAAATTGGAATTAGGGGTTAATGTAAATAGTGGGGTATACCTTGCTCGTGACTCGCACATTTAAGTTTGAAATAATATAGCAAATCACATTTGAGTCACAGGCACCCACAAAGGGATCACTATGGTGAAAACGGTCGTGTTTATTGAACAAACGCTTCCAAAATACTGGGTATTTGTGAGGGAAAACACAATCCACGGAGCCGCTAATACCTTCAGTGACTTTTCATACATGAAAACACCCCCATCGTGAGTTGTGTTGTGGCCCAATTGAGTCCACTTGGTGGCTTGTGAATTATACATAAGGGGAAATTCTGTCTCTGTTTCGTGAGTTCTTTTTTTTCCATAAAAATTCTCTTTTCAGTTTTCCTTCAAGTTTCTTGTTTATTTCCTCTCTATACTTTTGCCCTTTCTTTCCTTGTCAGAACCATATACCAAGTGTTGTATCTGAAATTGTATGTCACATCGATTATCCTCTATAGCTGGCAAATTTGTAAAATCCACCCACCACCCACCATACACTAAAGACCATCCTGGGATAACAATGGAGTCTTCAGCCATTGATCCAGGTGTTATCAATGAGAAGATGCTTCGGGTTGCTATTGAAGAGCAAGGATACCGTGGTGAAGCACAGAGATTGTCGCAGTTGGAGCCCATTAATTACGCCAAAATTACAAGCATTCGACTAGAATTTCTAAGTATGCAAAACTTTCTTCTCGCACCATTGAAAAGTTTAACCATATCTCCCTCACACTCCCTCAATATCCAGATCAAACCACACTTAAATCTCACCCAAAAGCTTCCGGTATCTCCTCCAGATACAATAGAGCCATACATTTCTGAATTTGCGAGAAATGCTTAGATTTTAATAATGTTATAAAGTGAGAAGCAATGGAAATTTAAATTTAATACTCTTGTGAATTGGTGTTGAATAAGACAAGTATAGATAATTTACTGCCGAGGGTGAAATATGTGAATTCCTAACAAATATTCCACCAGCTGATTCAGCCAAATTACCTGCCATTGTGCGCTCAAAGTCATTCAATGTATTCCCACTGAAATTTAACTTTTCATAGTGGATTATTTTGCAGAAAAAAGGCTATTAGCGAAAAGTATAGAATGTACTATGGGAAATATCGAGCTAGTAAAATCAATTTCATAATTTATACATAAGATAGCTATCACAAAATATATAATAAATTAAATTTTTAAGACAACTGTCGAACCAGTATGCCTACGTTGCGTCGATTTTCCTACTTTCACATTAATTTAAAAAAAAAAACATATTTATGCTATTTGAATCTATTATAACCAATTATCGTAATTGAAGTAAAGTGTTTTATCACTAAATAAATCAAAGTCTTTCAATTAGTTAAAAACGATAAAAAATAGACGTATAAATGCATTTTATACCAACAATTAGGGGAAACTGGGCAGTGGTAAATATGGGGTAGTTGTAAACACTGGGATTCTCTTAATTTGATATTGAACTTCAAAAGACGAAAACTATATTTATGTATTCATTAACTATAGGGATCCTTTACCACTGAAGAAATGGTCGACTTAAGTCCAAGTAGTGTAGACAATGTAGACATAAAAATTAGTGTTTACAACCACCTCCCGTTTACTACTACCCCAATTTCCTCTAATATAAATCGCCTTAAAATTTAAATGTGTTAATAAAATACCCAGGATACAAAATTGTGATTTCAATAATAAAGAGCAGGAACAATTTCAGCACAATAAACAAATATCTCAAAAGCAATTACCCAATGAGTAGGGAAAGTTTGATATAGTAAATCGGATGTTTTTTACTAGCTCCCAGAAGACTTGAAAAATATCAAATCAGCACATTTTTATAGAAAATTTACCACTCTTTAACTTTGCATAAATCCAATTTTCCTCTATCTCAGAAAGAAATGTGCTTTACCGAGCTATTTTCTAAAAGTTGATTTTATGGTCATTCTCAAAAATGCTGGGGCAAATATCGTCAAGCCTATAGTCTCTAAATATTCACATCTTCCCTATTTAGGGCTCTCAAAAATGAAGGACATATCCAATTGATCTAAATTGTTCTTGAAATACTCAATTAATGTATTTTTTAAATATATCAAATTTTCAAATTAACTTGCCTCATTTTGTGCCAAGCTTCCTAAATTTATAATTTTTCGAAACCAAATTAAGACTTGACTTTAAGAAAAAAAAATTGTTGGATTTCAGAAACTCAAAACTGTGCCTTAGCTGACTATGAAGCAAATAATTTTCTTATAGCCATAACAGCCATAATATCAATAAATTAAAGCTGCAAAAATCAGAAAAAAGGTTATGAAAGGGATAGTAAGGGATAGTAAAGCGTCCCATGCTTTGCAAAATGCACGAACTCGCGACTTAACCGTTTACCAATTCACAACCGTTTTATACCGATTAATATATTACTCCAAAGATTACCCAAATTAACTTAGGAATAATATATTGAGTACTTCAATTTCCAAAAATTTGTTGTCGGCTATACCGGTTATGTCGACTTGTCAGCAATTCAAAAACCTTTCCAACTAGCGCAAAAATGATACCATTTGTTTGAGAAATACACTCTCTAGAACCTTTTTAAACTTTTACCTTGAAAATAGTTATTTGGAATGACTCAACGGTATTTCTGCATAAAGACGAAATGTCCGCCTGGGTAATCTATAAAGCATATTCAAAAATGAAAAAAATTGTACGACGCGTTTTCGAGCAATCCCAGAAAACATGATTTTAAAGGGGAGGGAAATGGGGAAAATGAGGGGCATATAGTAACGGTCCCAGGGTCGACTTATGGGGAAGAGGTCCCCCGAAGCTTCCAAGTCTCTATCTCTAACTGTTTCGGCTCTAAGCATGATAACGACCGGACGAACGAACAAGTAGAGTGACGTCAAAAAACTCGAAACTCCAGATTTCCAAAATTTTAGCTGAGATTCTTTACAATCTCAGCTTTTGTGGTAATAGGTGAAATCCGACCTCGTCAGATCGAGCCCAAATTTTGGATTTACACGTTTTGACACTCATAGATCACGAAAATCATGTGTGCTAAAAAGCGTTTTTCGTGGACGTTTATCATTCTATGACCATTGCTTTGTAAATGTATATTGTAAATGTAAATTGTAAATGTAAATTTACTTTAATAATATTAATATAATAATAATGCTGGCACAACATTCCATGAAGGAACAAGGCCTTCCCGCAAGGGGATTTCTAGACATGCATTATTATTTTTTTCTTATACAGGGGGATGGGGTTGTCAGTCTCATGCCCGTGGAATCAAGTACAGTGAAGCTCACTAGATACAATACAAACACCTTTAACCCTTTAAGGACGATTGGGTCACCCGTGACCCAAAAAGGAAATTTTTCCTACAGCCTTCTAATGGTGTATTTTGCTCTAAAGAGTTAGAAAAAATTATTTTTTCTGCCCTCGATTTTTGACCTTCTCGTCATTAAAGGATTAACGCCAGAAAAATTCCTGGTGACCTAAAGAGGATTCGAACCCGGGACCCTTGCATTATAGGGCGAGTACTCTACCACTTGACTCATTGAGTGCTAATTGAGAAAGAAAACCAATTGCGAAGCTAAATTACATCATGTTAAAGCTCAATTCCATTTAAAAATATTAGAAAAAGTCCAATTTCAAAGCTGCCCCACTTTCCTCTAGCTAAAATACTAGAAACAAAATGTATCTTTTGTATGTAGAATATTCCCTTTAATATATCTCTTTTGCGTGCGAATTGTGAATTTATTTAATTCCATTAAAGAAACCCAATCACAATTTAGAAAATAATTCTGTTGGTACTTCATGTGAGAGTTACACTTAATAACGCTCCAAATATTTCACTCGCTGAGTATATTTGGGGAACAATGTCCTTTTAATTACCACAAGAGGTTTTATTTATATTTGTATATATTACGTTATACTGAAATTTAATTCAATTTCACAATAAAATATTTAAAAGGGATTTAAAGCATCAAACATTCCGTACCACTCTCAATCTTGTCCATTTCCATTCCATTGAAAATGTTTTGTGAGAGAAAAGTGGAAGATTTATTGTTGAGCAAATCCAATTCATTATACTGCAACTGTGTTATTATTTGAATATTGTTATTTGAAACAATAATTCAAGCTCAGCTCCCAACAATGGATTGACGCTGTTTTTGCTGGGTGGAAGTTAAAAGTGCTTCTTCCACAAAAGGGTCATGCTTTTGATGAAGCTTAAAAGGACTTCGGAGGAAAAAAATCCATTGTTCTTTTGAGTAATTTTACGTCTTGATTAGTGGTTTTCACCATTGTGAATTACTCGACGCATTAAGCCACTATTCTAAGATTTTCTACCATAAATTGTAATGCTTTTTTACCTTATTGAGATGTAGGTTGGTTTATTGCAATTTTCATTTGTATTTTCTCCTTTTCATCAATATTGTGTGGAGAACGATTTATTTTGTGGATTGAGAAGCGTACATGCCGTACATGCACATAAGGATAAATTCACCACTTATTTCTCTATTTTTACTACAGCAATTTAATCAATACAGTATAATTCCTTTGTCACAACACAATAATTACACCGATTAGACGTAAAATCCAATAAAAATTGTCTAATCAGAGCAATTTTTTCAACATGAATCAGTTTTTTTTCATGAAGATTGAATTGCACATTTCAACACTTTTTGATAACTTTGGAGAATCCTCAATAATATAACGTATATGTATTTATGTATTCTTCCCTGGTAAACTTTGAGATCCATTTATAGTGATTCAATTATAGCGAATGAAATGATTTGAATTTCAATTGAGATAAAACACTTTATTGGTTTCTTCACTCTCTATTTTTCTCCCCAATAAATTTACATTTATCTATATATTTTTGATATACTTTGTGATATTAATTCAACACCCTTTATACTATTGAATTTAGTTCCACAGAAACTTTTATCTTGTTGAGAAATTATACTCTGATTCATAAGATTTACTCAAATGGCATCTCTATCAATTTTGTGAAAATAGCTCATGGAACAATAAAAAAAACTTAGCATAAATTTAAAAAGATTTTTGCTGAATTTCACATGAAAATCATTTATCAGGAACTTTGTTAGACATTCGAAATTGAGATATTAATTTCCTCGTAACTAAATCAATGGGAAAATCGTGTTATAAAATTTATTATTTAAACGATTTAAGCTGTAACAAAAGCACAAAAGCACATTTCCAAAAAAATTTCAATTATTTTATAATTCATTCGATAAATTATTTTGACTCGTCAACAAAAATCAAGACAGTTTTTCTCATTGTGCTAGAAAAACTCCGTCACATGAATTAATCAATCTTTTCGGGGAATGAGATTAAATAGTAGAAAGTAGTAGGACATTTGTCTAATTGAATTATTTTCACCTGTCCCAGCCAAACGTTCTGGCATGACTCATCATGCCCTCTGACCTTTTTCCTACTTTTTTTCCTTTTGAGTCTAATAAATTGCAAGTAAAACTGTAATATGTTTAATTTTTGGAACACTGTCATCAACATTGGTTAAGTATAAGCATATAACACTAAGTCTATATAACAATTTATATTAATAAAATATGGGTGGCATTATTCAACAATAAAAAATTTAGGGTAAGTGTGCCAAATTTCGGCATAGTTGCATGCAAGCGCCAAAGTCTCAAGTTTGAAATGTAATATCTTTAATAGAAATTGATTTTTTCTTTCATTCCTTTTACTTTAGGAGTGTTGCTTAGAACCTTGTAGACAGTTTACCATCTTTATTCACTTTAAAATAATTCTTAATACATTTTAAAATGAATAAAAATGTAGACATAGCTTTGGTGCCCTCTTTCGGCCACCTTCATTCTCATAGTTTCTTGGCCCTTCGGGAATTCTTCCAATATTTTTTTCACGTCATCTCCTTTGTCGAAGCGACATTTTTTGTTAATTTTTGCATTGTATAATCTCTAGAATATGTAAAAACTAAAAATTCATGGAAATTCGAGGAACAAAAAATGTGGCCGCAATTGCAAGCTGGCCGGAATTTGGCACACACCCTAGCTTTCGTTTTCTAAAACCGCTTTTTGATTTAACCCTTTGTGGATGAATATGTCATCAGTTAGTAAGAAAGTATTTTTTTACTCTCTTCTAAAGGCAAACGATATAAGTGTATAAAAAATTGTTATTTGCCTTTAAAAGTATGAAAGTAAAAAAGTATTGTCTTACTAATGGATGACCCACTCGGGATTAAGAGTCTTTAGAATAAAATTAAACTTTGCTTTATCATTTTCATTGTCCGTTTTCAATATAGCTGCTTTGGAAATTATCAAAATTAGTTTAAAAGATCCACAATACTAAAGCTCAAAATAATAAATAAAATATTCTAACAAAAGATCAAGGTGTACTCATATAAATGGCATTGGATGATATATAGGGAAGAGTAGTAACTTTGCTCATCGAAAATGACTTTACCTCTTTAGCTTTTCATTAATTTTAGCATTTAATGATGGTCTTCACCGATCAGATACACCATGTCCGATCTGCGAAGACCATCTTTAAGTGCCAGAATTAATACAAAGCTTTCGAAAAGCATAGGTGCAAATTTACTCCCAGAGTTCAATGGCACCAAAAAAAACTATGTCCAAAAAAACATTAGGATTTAGTTAGAAGAAAGGTCATTCAACCATTTTTAAATTAGTTTAGCGAGTTTCCCTAATCTACAATTTTGTACAGTTTACCTATCAAGAAATTGTGATAACTTTCACAATTTCTTCATAGTACAATGTAGGGGAAGGTGGGGTAGTTTCACACATACAGTAATTGCAAAAGTATACATTTTTCAGACAATAAATAATTATTGTGTGATTTTCGCGGACCGTGGAATTTTTCACGGATTTTTCGCAGACTGTGGAATTTTTCACGGATTTTTCGCAGACTGTGGAATTTTTCGCGGATTTTCGCAGATCGCTGAATTTTTCGTGGATTTTCGTAGACCACGGAATTCTTCGCAGTTTTTTGCTGATCCGACATATTAAACTTTACAGTTTTTCGGATATTTTGTGTATTTCTCTTGCAATTTTCTTAATTTTCAAGTGAAATTTGGCATATCTCAAGCTTAAAGAAGGCTCTTCTAAATGGATGTCCAGTTTGAGGTCTCTCTCACTCTCTCTCATAATTTCCGAGCAATTCGGCTTTAAAGTTTTACAGGTATTTTTGTGCATTTCTGACAATCGAATTTGCATGCTTTACAATTTGCAAGAATCTTTTCCAAGTTGCACGCATTTCGAGGTTGCCTGTAATGAATCTCAGCTACCATAAGCTCATCTGGGCTTATCACTGATCATTTTCCATTTTAATTTGTTTGAGTACAGAATACCAAGAAAAAGAAAAGGAAAATTTGAAATTCTTCAAATGTTCGACTTCGAATTTGCCCCCATTCCGAATTTTCTATGAAAGAATCACACCTACCACAAGTCCATTTAGGCTTATCACTGGCTTTAAATAGGAAATATTTAAGAGAAACTAATAAGATATTGCTAATTTATATATGGTTGATATTCTTCAGACAAAATTCTAGCAGCGTGAAACTGCCCCACTTTCTCCTATTTTTGAGGGACAGCGTCGACATTAGAACTTCGAGCGAAGATTTGAACGCTTTGCTACCCCTTTAATAACTTAATTTGTTAGTCTTTGATTTAGTTTAATGATAAAAAAATCAGACTTACTCAACAAAAATTGGTTGAAATATTAAAAAATTATCTAAAAATGGTTTTTCATTAAAATTTGTAAGACTTAGTAGGGCTCAATTAAATAAAATTAAAAACAAAAGCCATATGGTAGAAGTTGGACATGCCAAAGGAATAAAGACAACATGCCGGCTCTTTCTTCTTCAAAATGTAAATAAATCATTTCATAAATATCAGTGTCAATTAATAGAAAATCTTCGAAACTATTTCATAAATCTTTACTAATTGTGACAACATTAAAATCTCATAATTTAATTTATAAAATAATTTAATACACTTGCATTTCTTGCCGAATTTTTATAACAAGATAGCATGAATAGAGCTTATTATATCTTGAAGTTTTCATCTTTTAAACCTATATAACATTTCTAGTACGCCAATTTCAGTGTATAATGCAAAAGTTTTCACGTAAAATTCAATTAATAGAAAGTTTCAATTTATTTTATTCTACAGGACAATTTTGAAGTAGCAAAATATGGAGTAAAACTTTTGAGATTCCTTTTCAGGCATTCAATTTGTGGGCAGTATAAATCTTAAATAGAATCATGTCTCTATATCTCTAATTTCAGACATACTAAAAATAGACCACTTGTGGGTACTCACAAATCTAACAAAATTGTCATTAAACTACAATAAAATTGATAAAATTGAAAATTTGCACATGCTGACGAAGCTAACGGACTTAGATCTCTCATTTAACTATATCGAGAAGATTGAAAATTTAGAGAAACTCACACAATTGGAAGTTATCAGTTTGTATTCGAATCGCATTCAGCAAATTGAGAATCTCCACCATCTGGAGCATCTGCAGATAGTCAGTTTGGCAAAAAATTGCATTAAGACGTACGATGGCATTGAGAAATTGAGATTTCTCAAGAAACTCTCCGTTATCAACTTGGAGGACAATCCAATTTCTCGAGATCTAGACAATCCCACCAGTGAGTACGTGGCGGCCTTTCTACCCCAAATTAAATACTACAATTACACCCTAATTGCTGATGAGACGCGTGCAAGTGCCAGAGAGAAATACTCGTAAGGCCATCCTCCTAATTAGCCTTCCGGACATAAGACAAACTGTTGCTTGATTAATGTCCTTTTGGGCAATTTTTCTTCTCTCTTCCATGACCATATCTTCGCGTTACCACCAAAAGTCGCGAACTGCGAAAACTCGAGGAAATTGAAAGTGAGGAAAAAGTGTTGCGTGAAAAAATCGAAAAGGACGCCAAGGAAGAAGTACTCCTTAGACAATGCTTCGTGGAATTTCTGAATCGTCATCAGTTATTCGACTCTCTCTTTGATGCCTCAGACTCCGTGCTTAATGTTGACGAGAAGGCTATTGGGCTTCGCATGGAGTTCAAGGATCGCTATTTAAGCATTGCTGAGGAGTTAAGAAAAGTTGGAGTGGACGAGGACAAAAGGCGTCAGGTTGAAATTGCTGAATTCAGGAAATGCATCGAAGAAGCTCGAACAGAAACTCAGAAAAAAGCTCAAATGTAAGTTAATAATCCTAGGGGAGACCGGGATACAATTAGACAAGGGTAGAATTAGACAGTGGATTTTTCTCATTTCCCGTAAAATGTACATTGAGCAAAGTATTTTTTAATGAAATTGGGAACACATCCCTATATTCCCTGAAATATTTATAAGTCTGATCCTGTCATCCTACAATTTAGAAGCATTTTTATAAAATGGGTATAAAATTGTAATTTTGATGATACAGTTTTTGGCCCAGCATTTGGTTTTCTGAGTTTCTATTGTAGATATCATACACTCAGTCCCGGCATTAAGTCCTTCGGGATTATGCACCTGACGGAATTATGCACACACAATTATGCAAATTTGCCTACCATCGGGAGTCAATTTATGAAATCATTTTTGAAATACGCCTGAATGCATACTATTGTGCGACGCGGGAAATTTGAAAACATTTTGCTACTTTTTCAGAACAAAATTTTAATTTCTTTTTTTTAAGGTATTTTTTTTATTATTCTAACCATTTATTGAAGAACTCTGGCCATGTACTGTTTGTTAATGCATTTATATTGTTGAATTAGTTGAAACATTTGAATCTTTTTGTTTGAACTACTTTTACCGACTTTTACTCTGCGCGAAATTCGTTCAACGGTCAATTTATTCAAAAGAAAGCCCCTGTAGGTATGCAAATTTTCTGGATGCATAATGCCATTTCGCGCGTTTTTTTCGGTCCCGAAAATGTGCATAATGCCGGGATCTAGTGTAGTTTTACATTACTCCTGGTTTAGTAAAGGTTATTAAGAGGCACAAAATAGATTTATCGTTTAAATTTTTGTGAAGCAAGGGACTAACTCAAGTAAGTTGATTCCTTGTCATTCTAATCTCAGAAAAAATTCGCATCATTTAAAAATGACAAGGAGCTAACAAATGAAATATATTTTAATAAATAAATTGTTTTTGTTTAGTCATTGAATTGAAATAATTATTTTACACAAAGTTTAATTTTTGATGCTGTCTATTGAATTTCTAATTTCTATCCTGAGTAAGTACAAAATAGAGTGCCAACACTGAGAGAAATCCGAAAAAGTTAAAATAACATTCCGGAAATGTTAATTTTACCCTGCAGTATTAATCCAAAATCGGTGTAAATATGATTTTTTTTAGGTGTATTAGGAGTTAAAGTTACCCTTTTTCATGTTATTTCTACCCTTAAAAAGGTGTAAAATTAACATTAAAAAATGTTGATATATTTTTACACCTAAAAAGTGATAAAGTTATGAGGAAAAAAAGTTAATCGCACACACAGAAAAATGAAAAATTCTTAAACAGAAACACCCAGGAATTTAATTTCAAAACCCATCGAATGAATGCCAATGCCCTAATTCTAAATCCTTGATCATTTAGTTTTAGTTGCAATTTGCAAATCTTTTCCAGCTAATGCTGAACTTAAGTTCCCGATCTCTTAACTTGAAAGAGCTAAGGATTCTAGCCCATTTCTTTGACTCAGAGCTTCTAAGCTTAAACGCCTCGGGGATTTTCTAATATCCGGGTAGTAAATTTTACTGGCCGCATATTAGATATTAGAATTTAACTGGAAGACAGTAAATTTTAACGGAGGATAGTAATTTCGATTGAAATTACTATCCAAGCCAGTAAAATTTGCCATCCTGCTGTTAGAATGTCATTTTGGAATATCGTGTGTGCCGATGCAACGGTTCCCGATATGCTTTGAATACATTATAGCTATTCGTGGCGCAGCTGGAAGATGCTCGACTGTCATCACAAAGGTCGCGTGTTCAAATCTCGGCGCAGGCTTAAATGTTGGAAAAAGATTTTCACGCACCAAATGGCTTTGAAATACAGAGAATATCATCCAGGGAGGGCCCCAAGCCCTCAAACAATGGTCAAAAAATTAATAAAAATCACACAGAAAAATGGAAAATTCTTAAATAGAGAAACACCCAGGAATTTAATTTCAAATCCCATCCAATGAATGCCAATGCCCTAATTCTAAATCCTTTGATCATTTAGTTTTAGTTGCAAATCTGTAGACATTTTTCATTTTCCAGCTAATGCTGAACTTAAGTTCCCGATCTCTTAATTTGAAAGAGCTAGGGATTCTAGCTCATTTCTTTCGCTCAGAGCTTCTAAACTTAAACGCCTCGGGGATTCACGTCCAATTTAAGTTCCCAGGATCTTATATATTCTTAAATTTAGAGTCAAAATTTTTCTGTGTGCACCCCCGTTTTTTTCTCAGTGAATGGAGTCGTGACACGTTCTTAAACTGTCAATAGGTGTTCCTTCGACCTTATATAAAAATTAGTAAATTTCAAATGGTGACCTCGTCAAAAAATCATTTTTCTTAATTTTTTTTGGAGGTAGATAGCGAACAACTTCCTAACTAAACTCCACGCAAAAGCTACTTTATAACGGTACACATTCCAAATTTACCACCACAAATTGCATACTTATTGCATACATTTAGAGGTAATTAAAAAAATATTTCACAATTTAGCTCCTAATGGTAGGCAAAAATATGTAATTGTCTGTGCATAGTCCTGTCAGGTGAATAATATATCAAAGTACATAATCCCGGACCCTCCATACAAAAATATCGTTAAATCATTCCTAATAACGGTTTTTTTCAAGGTCAAAGGTTGAAAAGGCTCTTTTAGAGTATCATATCATACTATAGAGCGCATTTATCAACCGAATGGGGTCATGTTTAAGCTCGTTGAAGAGGTCTTGGACTTTTTGACAAGATTAAACTGGTTTCCAATCGGTTATGAATCCGTAATGGACCGATTTATCGGTAACAATTTTTTATCAAAAACTCAATTGTATTACAGTACTATCTTTCTATATGCACACTCTCTATATGCACAGCTTTTGTGTCGGTTGCATTCAAAATCAATTTGTTTACATTTTGACAAAGTAATAAAAAAATTATTTTCTTGGTAACTAATTTTTCTTGTTTTTAATTTTCTTAATTTTATTTTTTCTGTCTCATATTATATTTAAAATAACACGGGAAATTCTAGAACAAAAAAAATGATAATTTATTGAAAGAAAGAAAAAAACCGTTGGGAATTTCAAAAAAAGTTGTGCATATTCAGAGAGAGAACTGTCAAAAAAAGTACCCAAACTGTGCATATAGCGAGACAGCACTGTACTCCTAAGATTTTTGGGCGATCTTTTGAATGATTCAATCGATAATAAATCTGTTATAAACCTGTAAAATGTAAATGATGCAAAAGTACTTTTGGAGATAATATAGTATGTATCTAAGTCACCAGTTTGAGCATTCTCCAGACCTTTGCCATAGTTTTTACACAGAAGCACTCAGACCTACACTGAGAAAAAACGGGGGTGCGATTAACTTTTTTTCCTCATAACTCTAACACTTTTTAGGTGTAAAAATATATCAATATTTTTTAATGTTCATTTTACACCTTTTTAAGGGTAAAATTAACATGAAAAAGGGTAACTTTAACCCCTAATACACCTAAAAAGCATAATATTTACACCGATTTCGGATCAATACTGCAGGGTAAAACAAACATTTCCGGAATGTTATTTTAACTTTTTCGGATTTCTCTCAAATGGCATTTTTTCCTAAAGAGCAATGACTTATTAGTCCGATATATTTCGAAATTGTGAGTTTACAACTGTATAAAAATAAAGATTTCATAATGTTCGCCGAAATAATACAAGAATTACGAGTAAATTTATTTAAATCGCGGTGTAATATCTGCAGAATTTTAACAGCTCGAACTCCAAGAGAGAGCAGTTTTCACAAAACATTTTTTTTTTTTCAAATTCTCAACATCCTGGTTGCTAAATGGTAAGAGATATTGACTTCTGGTCTTCAGTGACCCCCTACAAGTCAACATTCTCTAGCGAACTAACTTACTTAAATCAGCCCCCACCCCATTCATCCCCTCCCAAAACATGAATTCATTCATTCATGTTCAGGGGTCGCGAGCCCATATTAGCAGCCCACACTTGTCGATCCTCCGCCACTTCAGGAAGATGTTCGAGTTCGATCCCAAGGCGCTCCCACGCAAGATCCTGAATTTTATTCAGCCATCTTGTCCTAGGTCTGCCCCGAGGTCGAGGTCTCGTAGCGTAGCTTTTCATGAATTTTTGACTTATCTCAAAATTGGCCCAAGCGATTTCAATGATTTTCGGATATGTTTTGTAGTAAGTCCAGCTGAACATTTCGTCCTAGATACCTTTCACCGGTTAATTCGCCATCTTCGATTATTGAATGTCAAAGTTCAAACACCCTAGAGAGCTTACCTTTCAACGGTTTTGGACAAATTTTGACTTCTTTGAAATGTCTTTTAATTCTGAACCCGACTGGATTAGTCACAATTGGTTATGGATCGGGAAAGTAACGATAATAACTCCAGTTATAAAATACTCTTTTTCACATTTTTTTAGTCTTGTGACCCGGTTTTATAGTTAGTCCAGCTGAACATAAAAACATCGACACCTTTCACCGGTTAAATCGCCATCTTGAATTATTAAAGATGGCCTAATTTTTAACCAATTTGGTCAAATTAAATTCATTAAAATATTAATGTTTGATTTTTAAATACCCTCTTCTTGAAAAATTTTCAACATCAAGATGATTTTGTGGTAATTTATAGACAAATTAATCGAAATTAATCTTATACAATAATAGCAATATAAATTTCCGTAAAAGAATATAAGACAGAGCTCCTTCTCGGGAGTTCGAGCAGCGCGCAAAGCTTTGGACGTTTTGCCACTCTTTTACAAGGAATAGTGAAAATAGCTTCCACTTTTTATTAGGCTTGATGGATCTCTGGTTGAAAAAATCAATTTTTTTAGACTGACATTTTCAAAAAACCTGTTTTCCTGATTTATAAAAGATTTTAGAAAAAAAAATCAATAAAATTTTCAGGCACATTAAAGACAAATTTAAAATTTGTTTAAGAGTTTTATTGGTTTTTCTTGTTTTTTTTTTTATTTTTGTTTTTTTATTTATTTATTAATTTTTGTAAGCTGAGTTCTGCCCAACGCACAATGATTTTTGTTTTGTAAATATGTTATGGACTTTTCAATGAGAGTGAATGAAACCTACATCTAGTCATCTCGCTCACTCTCATTGAAATGTCAAATACATGGTTACAAAACAAAAGTTATTGTGCGCTAGGCATTATGTGTAATGACCATCTCACAATAACTTTTGTTTAGTAAACATGTTTTCGACATTTCAATGAGAGTGAGTGAGATCTAAATCTAGTCATCTCGCTCACTTTCACAAGCAATTTCGAAAACATGTTTACAAAACAAATGTTATTGCGCGTTGGGCATTATTCGTCGTACTGTTAATTTTTTTCATTTTGCTTTTTTGAGAAATAGTCACGCTATTGTTATTTCAAAAATAATTTAAAAGAAATGAAAAATATCCAAAATTACTTTTAAGGGTTAAGAAACAACTGTATCATCGTGCATGGGTTGTACCGTGTCCCCTAGCTGTGCCTAAGCTTTTCATTAATTTTAGCGCTTATCCGTCAAATCTACCATGTTCGATCGGTGAAGAATTAAAGAAAAAATTAAAAACAGCACGATGATAAATTCACCCCCGGTGTGCAGAATCACCCGGATTAACGATACTGATTTGACCCAGGAATTGTACAGATCTATTACTAACTAAGAAACATCTTCTTTTAGGAAAAAAGTTTGTGTTAAAAGGAAAACATCCTTTTGACAAACCTTTAACAAACAAATACAAAACATTCCTTTCAGAATATACAATTTATTGATAGATCGGATAGATCACAAATCACAGAAAATTTTACGATTTTTCAAAATCAATCAATCATTCATTCATTGTCAACCAGGGTCACGGGCCCAAGCCACCTACACTGAGAAAAAAGCGGGGGTGCGATTAACTTTTTCCTCGTAACTTTAACACCTTTTAGGGGAAAGGCTCATAATTTTGTCCAGTTTCTTATTTTGGACACTTTGAGGATAACATTGGACACTAAAAATAAATTGATTAAAATGATGGATTTTTATTCCAATATTTGATGAATAATGAATTCTATCTAAATATTTGTTCTTTTTGGAAGATTTTGACACTAAATACGTTAAATTTTGAATATGATTTGAGTTGAAATTGCTTTGTTGAAAATTCAGTGTGAGCAATTGCTTACGAGAAATATGACAGAACTTCGTATTTACTTCAGTTCTTATTTAGCTGTGATGAAGTACTAACAATGTTTCTTCGGTTTTTTTGAGTGATATTATTGAATACTCATTGAATATTGAGTTGATTCACGTTAGTGGTGATTTGTACATTTGATCTGAAGTGAGATTTGCCTTGTGAATTAGATTTTTCGTGTGAAAAATGGGAAATTTTTTAGGACATTTACCAGTGAGGTGATGGCTCTTATTTTGGACAGGTGTTTTTCTCACGAAATTTCGTGAAGTTTTAGCTTTTGTGATGACTAGGTTGGACAAATGCCTGGTGAAACAAAGGAGCATCATCTCTACGAAAGAGATGTAGCGAGAAATGCTTTGAAAGGCTCCCGGAAAGGTCAGGGAATGAGCGAATCCGCACGTATTTGGAGTATCGAAGTCAACTCACTTTAATGAACGATATGGAAAGTTTCCGGGCTTCTGTGACATTCTACGTTTCCCTAACATGAACAGGAAGAGGACTTGGTAAGATTGGTTCATCAAATGAAGAACAATAGGCATCCTATTGAGGCGGATTAGCTGTCCAAATTTACAGCCAAGTTGAACAAATTAATAAACAAGTTGTCCAAAATAAAAGACAAAGTCACCTCTACATATCAATTCATTTTTAAACGTATTAAAACTAATTTTAATAAAAATAAGACGATAAATAGCTTTGCTAAGTTTCTAAACAACCCTTCTGAAAAGAGAGTAACAAGAAATGTCAATTAGTATTGAAAATATCGCACTTCAAACTTGGAACTTCGATGCTTATAAGCAGACTGTGCAAAATTATGAGCCCTTACCCTAGGTGTAAAAATATATCAACATTTTTTAATGTTAATTTTACACCTCTTTAAAGGTAAAATTAACATGAAAAAGGGTAGCTTTAACCCCTAATACACCTAAAAAGCATAATATTTTCACCGATTTCGGATCAATTCTGCAGGGTAAAATAAACATTTCCGGAATGTTATTTTATAACTTTTTCGGATTTCTCTCAGGTTAGAGCCCAATCTTCCGCCACTTCATAATGATGTTCGCGGTCGATCCCAAGGCGCTCCAAGGTAATATCTTAAATTTGAATCAGCCACCTTGTCCTGTCTACACCGAGATCGACACGTCCTCACGATGGCTTGCATAGCTTTTCTGGGGGATCTTTCTTCCCAAATAATTATTCCACAGAAAAGTAAACTTTTAGCTTGAGTTGTGCCTCTGTAATATCAAATGAGCGGTGATTGTGTTGAGTTTGTTTTATGTGAAAATTGCTTTGGATTGCCGAAAAAATTTATTGACCAATAAGAAATTACGTTTATTACAAACATAATCTTTAACTCATTTAACCCTTTGATAATGACAAAAGAATCAAGGTGAGATTATAGTGGAAAAAGATGTTTTTTTTGAGATTTTCTAAAAATTTAATTACCGGCAATTATACTCCGTAAAATTCAGATATGCTTTTGGGCTACAGTAGACTCTCATTCAATCGGCTCTTTCTCAATCGGGCGAAAAATTTTGTTGACAATTTTCACGTTTAATTATGAAGCTAATTCAATAAAATTCGCTGTATTTCTTCCTATTTTATCGTGATTCATTATAATTGAGCGCTTTTTGTGGAATTTACAAAGGCTTTGACGCTCAATTCTATCGCTATATCGGATGACATTTCGCCCCATATTCCCGATTGAGAGAGAGTCTACTGTATTTCCCTTGAAATATCATGCCCAACGCACAATAACTTTTGTTTAGTAAACATTCTTTTAACATTTTAATAAGAGTGAGTGAGATCTAGATCTAATCATCTCGCTCTTTCTCATAGGAAATTTTGAAAACATGTTTACAAACAAAATTTATTGTGCGCTGGGCATCACACTTCACATTTTTAATAGTTTTTTTTTTTTTTAAATAATTTGATTGAAAAAAATAATCTCATGCTTTTCACTCTGCGTTAAAGGGTTAATAGAAGAATTTTTCTTTCTTTACGGTCCAATACGTTTAACAATACCTTGTTAAATAATAATCGATATCCCTTATCATTAAGCTTCGAACCTGAAGGCGAACGCGGTTATGCGGCAGTTGAAGAAGCAATTCTATCAGCCTTCCTTACCCTTTTCTCTTTGTCTCAGATGAATTTTAATATTTTTCTATTTTTCAGGCTTATTGAAAAATATTTGGAGGAAAAGGAAGAAAATACTCTGGATGCTTCATGCATCGCCGAACGTCTGGATGAGATGTGGAAGTTCTTGATGGAAGAGGAAGTGCTTCTGTTCGAAAACATTGAGGCTGGGATTGAGACTTTTCGGTCCAACATGGAGCACATGATTGAAGAATTCTTCCACAAAGCCCAAATATGCCTGAATAAGATCAGGGAAGCTGATACTTTGTACCTGGATGCTCTAGAAGAGTCCGTTACAGAATTCATCATGCTGAAAATTACGTCGTCAAGGGAAAATGAGATTCCAACGGATCTTAAGGACACAGACTCAATTGCAAGTCGCATTATTCAGATGGGTCAGAGGCATAGGCTCAAAATTGATGAGATCAAGAGAGTACTCATGGAGAGGGCTAAGGCTTGGGTTAAGGAGTTCATTAAGGGACTGCATGAGGAAGAAGTACAGAGGAATCGAGCCAAGATTATCGAAATCAACTATTTTCTGGACTACGAGAGAGAGAAACATGACGCAAATCTCGTGTAAAATTTTATTGCTGCAATAATATCTTTAAAAAAAATTAACATTTGTGGTAATTAAACTTCTTTTACCGTTCCCTGGTATCTTCTACTTCTTTTTGAGACTCTCAAAATACAATCCCAGACCCTTCTGAACCTGTGGCTGGTTGACTAGGTAGATAAACATCTGGAGATCTTGATCGCGATCCAGTTTCTGCAGGGCTTCCCTCCGGAAAGATTGCTTTGTGAGAGCACGGGCTTCTCTGGGAACTCTTGCAAACAACTGAATGAATTCCGTGCATTTAGCAAGTGCTTCCTCCTTCGTATCTACAATTTCATCAACAAGACCAATCTCATGGGCTTTCTCAGTGCTAAACATCTTTCCCAGGGTCAGAGCTAACTCCACTTCCCGACGTGGCAGGATGTTTTCCATTGTTGACATGAACCAAGACGGTGCCACAATGCCCAGCTGAGTCTCATTCAATCCTATCGTTAAATTTGGCCTCATTACGCGGTATTCACAGCTCATGGCCAGTAGGCACCCTCCAGCAGGAGCATGTCCATTGATTGCAGCAGCTGTGGGAAATCCGGAACCAAAAAGCTTCAACCAAACTTCCTGAAGAGTCGTCCAGAATTCCTTGAGACGTGCTTGATCTGGCTTGTACATTTCCGTGATGTCCAGACCAGCTGAAAAGACAGTATCTAGAGATGATGCCAAGATCATTCCTCTAGATTTATTCTTCTCGACAGCATCCAAAGCTGAAGACAATTCCCTCAAAAGCTCTAAATTCAAGCTGTTTACAGGCTTCCTGTTCATCGTGACTACAGCTATCCCAGTCTTATCATCCACCTCGGTCCTTACGAGTTCCGTGGAGGCAAATCTACAAGCATTGAGGGACAATCTGCTCCCAAAAAGAGGAGACATCCTCTTGACAATCCTTGGCAAAAACATTGTTTCAAAATTGTCGAAAAGACTGCGGAAATGGAAATGTATTTACTTTCTTTATGAGTCTAATAGGAAGATTATGAGATTTTTACCTGAGGCGATAGTATCAATGTCAGCACCAGAAGACGCAATGAATGAAACTGAACTTCGATCTCCACAGAGTTGTCTTTCCGTAAATCACTCTTGCCGCCTCACACACACATTCTCATTCAGCTGACTGGGAAGTCTCAAATAAATCTTGAATTAGAAAAACAAGAGGAGACACAACTCAAATTTTAGTGATAAAAAAAGTACATAAGATGCAAAAATTAACAATAAACATAAACAAAATAAAAACTATGAAAAAGCCCGGAAAAAATCAAAATTTGTGAGGTTATGATAATCACCCGGCTGCACTAACGTAAAATAAACTGCCCAGATGAACATACGTGTCTTACACAAAGTAGCGAAATAAATAATATATACAGTATCACTTACACATAATTCATTGAATTTTTACTATGATTATCTTCGTGATATTACTTATAAAACGGGGATTTCAGTGGCTGAATAGGACATCACGGAATATAAAAGTAATAGAATATGATTACATTGTAACAAAGTATTCTAATACGATTAATAATAATAATAACTTAGAAAACATTGGAAAAAAAACCTTTAAAAAATCTGGTACAGTAGAGTCTCTCAAATCAGAATCTCTCAAATTCGAACGACGCGACGTTTGGATTCAAAATGCCAATTTGTGGTTTCACTCTGACCACAATTAATTATTTCTTGATAACACTCGCAATCTAGTAATGAGGGAGGCGACTTTACATCCTACTATCCGGGCACACAATATCACGCTCTATACCTCATCATCATTTTTCACTTCTATGCCCTAGCACGGTCACCAAGAGAATGATCGGGTTCTCTCACAAAAACTGCCCCTAAGTGCCAAAGTGCTCGAATAGCCGGATCTGCCGGAGGAGGGCACCACTGGTACTAATTCAAATGGTATTCCTATGAGGGGTTATTTAACGGTGCCAAATTGTGGGGTTATGTTAAAAAATTCGTTTTCTGGATGAATGAATATCATATTTGTGTGTTTCTTCCTGAATGTTTACATACATTATGATCGTACAGTGCTGTCTCTCTATATGCACAGCTTTTGTGTCGGTTGTATTCAAAATCAATTTGTTTACATTTTGACAAAGCAATAAAGAAAATTATTTTCTTGGTAACTAATTTTTCTTGTTTTTAATTTTCTTAATTTTGTTTTTTTCTGTCTCATATTATATTTAAAATAGCACGGGAAATTCTAGAACAATTAAAAAATGATAATTTATTAAAAGAAAGAAAAAAACTGTTGGGAATTTCAAAAAAAGTTGTGCATATTCAGAGAGAGAACTGTCAAAAAAAAAGTACCCAAACTGTGCATATAGAGAGACAGCACTGTATAAAAAATGAAAAGGAAGTATGTTACCACTAAAAGACTTGTGAAAAAGTACGGGAATTTGATTCAAAGTACAATTTAATCTCACATAAATTTCGTAATTTTTGAAAAAATCGTTCGAATTTGGGAAGTGAGAAATGTCAAAAATACCCCCCGAGCGTTCGAATTTATAAGAC
Organism: Phlebotomus papatasi; assembly: GCF_024763615.1. Lineage (NCBI taxonomy): Eukaryota > Metazoa > Arthropoda > Insecta > Diptera > Psychodidae > Phlebotomus > Phlebotomus papatasi. The sequence continues at coordinate 33,489,298 of NC_077224.1, forward strand.
TCTACTGCAAGCGCCTGGAAAGTTGGCCTTTTTATATGGAGCTATTTGAAGCCAATTCCTAAATTGATCTCCGACTCAGGTCACAGTGCTCCAAGGAAAAAATTTATTTAAACAAAAATTTAGTATATTTATCCCTCCATACGGAAAGGTATCTTATAATACGGAAAAACTTCTCACTTTTTAAATATTTAGCATAACGATCACTAATGCAGAAAAATTCCCATGCGCATTTATATGTGAAAGTATGAAATTGGCTTCAACTTTGAAGGCCACTCACCGGGGACTAGCTCTACTGTATGTATGTATATTTCGCTTAAAACATTTCATATAGATTTTATGTTAGCAGTTAAAGTCTCAAGCCTTATTTATTTACTAAATTTGAACCGGAGCTTATTTAGATTTTTATTTTGTGTTTCACTCTAAAATTGTGATTAAAATTAAAATTGAAGTTAATTGAAGTTGATGGGAAGTACTGTGATCTCAAGGTGGACTTGTCCATGCCTCGTCGCAAGGAAATTCCTACCATTACCAAGGATGATTTTTAACGTCTGCGTATAGGGCATAGGATTTCTACGGAAGTCCGCAACAATCCAAAGGTAAAATCCACTGTGAGGTGCAGACGTGACCACATGTAAATTCCTCATTCCACATGTGTCATTCATTCATTCATTCATTCATTTTCAACCGCTTATCTCTATTGGGGTCGCGGGCCCATGACATCCAAATTAGCAGCCCACGCTTGTCGATTTTCCGCCACTTCAGGAAGATGTTCGGGTTCGATCCCAGGGCGTTTCAAGGCAAGATTCTGAATTTGATTCAGCCACCTTGTCCTAGGTCTGCGTCGAGGTCCACGCCTTCTCACAATGGCTTGCATAGCTTTTCTGGGGAATCTTTTTCTTCCACATGTGTCACCCATGTAAATTCCTTTTTGTGATATGGAATTATATCAGAGGTGTGCAAAAACCGTTGAAACAGAATTAACGTCAAAATAAGTTTGTTATAGTAGCGTGTTGGACCATTGACGTACATGTTTCATTTGACAGTGATTGAACAGAATTCTGTTCGCTTGGTACGTAATCCCAAGAATTGTGTTTATGCACAGAGAGCGACAATCAGAACAAGTGATTCCCAACCACAATTTTAACCCAAGTAGAGACCGGAAAAAATCCTGTCTCCACCCGGGATCGAACTGGGGTCTTTTTGCTGTCTAGGCGAATGCCGAACAGAATTCTGTTGAATGAGCGAACAGAATTCTGTTCAATCACTTTCAAAATAAATTAATTATCCATGGAAAACATGGGCTGCTGGTTTAATTGTACGCATGATACCGTTGGCAAGACTTGTGGTACGAGTCGAAAACGAGTTGAAGTGCACGTTGGCAATTAATCAAGATCAGTGGCAAAAAGACAGTCAGAGCCAGTGTGTCCCCATAGCTCAGTTGGTAGAGCATTCGCCTAGACAGCGAAAAGACCCCAGTTCGATCCCGGGTGGAGACAGGATTTTTTCCGGTCTCTACTTGGGTTAAAATTGTGGTTGGGAATCACTTGTTCTGATTGTCGCTCTCTGTTTCATTTGACGTTTATTCGGTTTCAACGGTTCTTGCAGGCCTCTGAATTATATGATGGATTTACTCAGGAGACAAAATGGTTTTTGATCAAAAAAGATCAAAATATTCACCACCATAGTTAAGCCCATCATTACCTATAGTTTGGAGGTAGTAGCACTGACACGCGCCGAAGAAAGTGCGCTACTGATCTTTTCTCCGATTGTAAATTAAATTGTAGACAAATTGTAAATTATAACATCTTCGCACTATGTTGCACTAGACTAGATGTTTGTGACTCCTATGTTAAACCTCATAAACAAAATGAAAATGCCGGAAGGGTTAGCATTACAGTTTTACGATTTTAAACTACAGTTTTTTTTTAATTTTACGACTGTTATCACTGTAATATATTGATATAATGATGTAATTATTAAGAGCACACGGGATAAACAGTTTTAGTATGTAAATTTGCGCAGTTTTGTGAGTAAAAAACTACCACAAATTCGCCAATAAATAGTCTAAAAAATATCAGAAAAACTACTTTTTGTTAGTAAAAATGTAAATACTAAGAAATTATGTTTTTTTTCTCTCTTGGTGTCTACATCTACACACTAGAAGCAATTTTCGTCAAAAATTGCGTTTTTAAAAAAAAAATTCTGACGTTTCTGCCTACAAGGATAGGGGAAATTTTCTTTAAAAAGGCATTTTTTAAAGAAATTGCTCCTGGTCTGTAGAGGCCATTTAGGAATATTTCACTGTTACAGTAAATTGATTAGGAGGTGCTTTCCTAAAATTAGTCAGTAAAGATTATGATAAGGATTGTAATGTTTGACCGACCAGAGTCTCAGGGGTCTCAAGGATCTCAGTAGCGCAATAGGAAAGACCGTCGGGTCTTGAACGGTGTGATCTCTGACTCGACTCTCACAGTTGTGAGTTCGAGTCGCCCGCCTGATGCAATACAACTGAATGTTAGGAAAAGACATTTTCACTGTTATAAAACATTATAAAATGCACCACATCTACCCCAAAAAAAGTTCAGGAGCATGGACGAAGCATTCACTACGGGAAAGCCGTTTCTGGGCGATCTACGATCTGTAGATTCTTCCAATACGAAAACATAGAAAATAGAATTTTTCAGTGACCATTTTTAAATATTTGCTAATCAATTCGGTTTTTCTCAGTTTTTCTACTGACCAGTCTGTTAATTAATTAGGGAAAAGTTTTTTTTCTACATCAATAAAAATTCAGTATGTTTCAGCCTTTAATAACAAATCATGGTACCATATGTTCTTTGTAAGTGGTACTTTTTTAATACGCTGACGCTAGTTCAGTCGAGTAAATGAAATGTCTTGTAAATTCTAATCCCAGCCACCACTGCAAATTGGCGCTGACATCGCTCCACGTACAGTCCACGTTGACGTCGGCAAGCAGAAAGTTTGTATTGCTCCCGGAAAATCCTCTGTGAAAATGGTTACACAAAAGGCAGCCAAAAGTTCAGGATTCACGAAGGAAGAGGAACTGCTCCTGCAGGATTTCAGCCGCAATGTGAGCACCAAATCCTCAGCTTTGTTCTATGGCAATGCTCTTATTATCTCCGCCATTCCCATTTGTGAGTATTTTTTGTGTTCGAGAGAGTCCGGGAGTCTGAGTTGGACTGAATTTGGATGATTTTCAGGGCTCTTCTGGCGGATTCACATGATTGATTTGATGTCTTCGGTCATCTTCTTTGCCGCTGTGACCGGACTGACCACTTACCTGATCGCAATGGCGTACAGGAACACGAAATTTGCATTGAAGCATAAGTTTGCTGTGAAGAGGGAAGATGCTGTGACCAGGGAGATGACTAAATTGCTGGCTGATGACAAGAAGCTGAGCCGGAAGGACAAGGATGAGAGAATCCTGTGGAAGAAGAACGATGTGGCTGATTATGAAGCTACAACTTTTTCCATCTTCTACAACAATGCCCTCTTCCTGGCCATTGTCGTCTTCGTCAGCTTCTACGTCCTGCGCACAACTTCACCTACATTCAATTACATCGTCTCTGTGACGGGAGCTGGTGGACTCCTGGCTCTCCTGTCCACCGGGAAGTCATCATAAGCGACTTAAAAAAAACTCATCTCAATTTTGTTTTTGTATTTAATTATCGAGATCAAGAAAAAAAGACTTCCATGATTATTCGATAATTGCACTCTTTGGCTGTCCAGAGATCGCCCAGTGGATCTCCAGTCTACTTGATTAGCATATTGAAGAATTTGCGGTTGATTCCTAGGGCCTTGAGTTCGGCATTTGAGGGTTTGTGGAGGTTGTAGCGTCTGAGAATGTCTGCGCTCAATTGTCGAAGAGACGGCGGAGCCTCCTGTGATTTCCTGATGAGGAAAAACTGATCATTCATCCGAGTGACGATCAAGATGTTGTTGCGTGAAATCCTGTGCACCAATTCCACATAGAGGGCAGATATCTTGGTGACACATTTCGATTGGCGGGAAAACATGTTGCTCTGCCAGAGTTCCAGCTCCTGCGTGCGTTTCACGTAGAGAATGTCTCCTCCACTCTCAGCCACTGCGATCTTCTCGAGCGTAGCACACGGAGTGAATGTCTTCCGATTTCTGCGCTGCGGGAAGATTGTCCAGCGATTCCTGCGTGTATCCAGGAGTGCCACCTTCTCCGAAAATGGCGGCGCATGAGGTGTCCTGACGCCAAATAAGACAATCCCAGTCTTATCGCTAGCTATAGCGTCATAAGTCACCTCCATAAATCCCTCCGGAAAGCCTGCCACATCCGGCAATTGGCTAATACACCGAAATTTACCCTTCCGGACTAAATTGTACCGATAGACTTCCGCATAAATCCTTCTTTGATCCGCCTCCAAAAGCACCTTTCGCACGAAGAAAAAATAATCTCCCCACAAGACTGTATTCTGAGGCGTCATTTCCTGCGCAAAAGTCCTCCTGGACATGAGAATGGCCGGATGAAAGGTTGTTTGGTAGGTGTTGAGGTCAAATTCGAGAAAAACCAGCGATTCCTCAATGCCACAATCCACAATTGCCAGATTGAGGATGGAATCGCGATAGAGAAAGAACAGTTGCATATAACGACCATTTTCAAATTTCAATTTTCGATCGATGGGAATTCTTGTCACTTTAAACGTCATCGTTGTCAAATCCTGAATTCTAAAGTGAACTTTTTCCCCATTTTGTACTTTCCCCACGAGATTCTCATTCTTCCACACACACCAAAATTCCCTCTCGTCGGAAAGTACCTTCCGTCCTGAATTTTCCAACTTCCCGCGGAAAATCACATCTTTATCCACAATTTCCGCGCTTGATGATTCGAAAACCGTTAGATTTGGTTTCTTTGTCGGAGTCATTTTTTGCAGTGTATCAAATTTGGGCAGTGTAGTTGATGCTTTAGCCTTCAAGGTTGCTGTGAAAGTTTTCTTCTGCAAAACAAATCCAAAAAATCGAAGAAAAAAGCTTGTTAAATTGTAGTTGAGTGCCCAAATCAGTAGATAAGTGTTTCTGGCAGTGGTACAATTGTGAATTTTCCAATGGATTATGAGGACATGGGAAATACGGAGGAGGTTCCCTCTCAGCCAGTGAGTTTCAGATTTTTCTCCATAATTCTCATATTTTGACTTGGAAATGCCTGCCACTAAACCAAACTATCTCCAATAGTAATCCTTAAAACATTTTCATTAACATTTTGGAGAGACATTTGTGGAAAATACTCAAAAATCGCAGAAAAACAGCGTCCTTTTACTACGCATAAATAAATATTTCTGATTTTTCGTGCGCTGTAGACGAGGTCGCAGACAAAGCCAAAATGAAACACAGTTGGCGCAATTTAAATAAAACAGAAGAAAAATATTTTTTGAAAAGTAAAATCACAGCTAGTTCATGAAAAAAAAAACTATTTTGAATAATAATTAGTGAATTTTAAGTAAATTTTTGCTCTTTTCGTCGTGTGAATTTATTTTACAAAACATCTAGGTTTTTCTCGGCAAGAGAGTCAAAGAAACACAGCTGAAGCAAATTCATGTTTCACTTTTTTTTTCAAAAAGAAAACCGTTAGTTAATGAAACATGTGTTTCGCAGGAGCGCAAAGAGACGGGAAAACGGGGAAGAAAACCCGGGAGGAAAGCCTCAACGGAAAAGATTGATATGAAGGCGAAATTAGGTGAGTACACTAAAACCAAATAGGGACTCACCAAAATGTTTTGGAGACAAAGACACTAACAAGACAATGTTTAAACATATGAGCAGAGAGAAGCCGTCAGAGCGCCAGGGAGTGCCGGGCCAGAAAGAAATTGCGTTATCAGTATCTGGAAGAGCTGGTGGCTGATCGAGAGAAGGCCGTCCTAACGCTCAGAAGTGAGCTGGAGAGGGTAAGTTGAAAGAACCCATAGATATGACAAAAGGGCTTTTGTCTACAGAAACCTGTCATTACAGTACAGGCTATTGGCCCTGGAGCTGGATTCTGGCAAAATGCCAGACAATTTGCAGGCCATTCTTGAGGATTTGGGTGCCATGAAGCATGAATAGAAGCCAAAAACAAAAATACGAGGTATTCCTTAAAACAACTTCATCCCTGTGTTTATTTTCTTTTTCTTTCACCAATTCAACAGAAAGCTGTATAAAAAATAATTGTATTTTTTTTAAATTACGCATAAGCAAAGATAATATATTTTTTGTTCATAAATTGGCAACTTGAAAGGGTTGCAATGATCAAATTTCTAAAAATGTGCATTTTTTCTGGGAGGGAAAAACCAGTCATTTACCAGAGTTTTAAGAGCATCCACTCTGCTGGTCATTTAGGCTAAAACCTGCAATATATCTTCCATTTATACCTCCCTCCCATGTTGAGGATTCTGGAATCTTCGGCTGGAGATCTTAGAGATTTGCAAAATATTTTTTTTTCTTGTTCATACAATCGTAAAAATTGAGAGATTTGTGGCATCGTAAAACTGTGAATTTGGAGGCAAGGCAGCAATTTCAAATACCTCTATTTGCCTCATTAAACAAAGCAAAAAAAATCTATTAACCATTTTTTTTAATAAAAAAATGCAGACACATTCCTCTCTTGAAACAGTTTTATTTTCAAGTTCAGATTTTATCGCAGATCCGGAGCGTAACAGATAAAGTGGAAAAGCTTTTTTCAGGAGATGATTATCGCGGAAAGATTAAAAATCCAATCCTTTCAATTGCAAGACAATAGTGATTATCCTGCAGAGGATTTTCACTGTGAGTTTTTAAGGAATTTCTATTATTTTTAAGATGATGAAAATTGAGAAAAATCATTGATTAAAATTAGTGATAAGCCTGGATCAGCTTATTGTAGGTGAGATTCTTAACGTGGACAAACTCGCAGTGCATGCAAATTCGATTTCAAGCTGAAGTTGGCAGATGCTATTCAGTTATTTGGATTAACTGAGGAAGAAGATTATACAGAAAGATATGATATGCTCCTTATTAGTTTCAGATACCATATTGTTTCCTTATTGTGAGTACACTAGATCCCGGCTAGGGATCTGCGCACGGAGTGCGCGCATTTATGCCCGCTGCGCGCAAGCTGATTTTTACGACGCAGCGCGCAAAGTATATTTTATGCGCGCAGAATGCGCGCAGCAGCAAAAATTGGATAATAATGGAATAATGGATATCCTCAGTTTTATTGCTCGGATTCTATAAACAATTCTTTAAAAATTGATCAAAATAGTAAGTTTCTGATGTTGCAGTTTTCCTCTTTGTGTTTTATACTAATTTATCAATGAACAAAATTTTATTATCTCATTAGCTTACAAAGTATTTTTGGAAAATATTTTGAAAAAAGTTACAAAGATTATGCTCAATTTTTAATATTTTAAATAACAAAAAAATACACGTGGAGATGTTTGGTCACTTCATTTTCTGTGAAATCTTAGGTGGAGCCAAGGGTGAAGCGTAGATCGTTTGACTGTCAAAGTAAGAGCGACAACGATATGCTTTTGCAAAATTCCCTTTTCCAAGAAATTCCAAATTTTATGCCTGAAAAAAAACCGCGCCACGAATATCCTCATTCTTGTCTCTCTGTGCCCAAGATCGAGGATGTTAGGGACAGAATTACACATTCCACATTCCCCTCTTCCAAGAAAGTCAATTTATTTTCTGAGCTCCATCGAATCCTTATATTAAAGTAAATACTTAGGGGAGACTGGGGCACATATAACCATTTTCGATAGATGCGAATTTGAGGTGATTTTCCAAGGACACCGTAATTTTTTGGAAAATATTTCTTAGCTAATGTTTTACCCTTGGGTATAGGCAATACATCGAAGGTAATGCGGATGCTGGAAAACAATTGAGTTTTCCATAAAAATAGAATTTGTGTCACTGTGCATTTTTCTCTTTTCACAAAATACCTGGGGTAGAAGTAAACACTTTCTGGGGAGGATGTAAACACCCTTTTTTCCACTCTTGAAATTAACTTTGCACCACTTTCGATTATTTTAATTACTTATGAGATATATAAAGACTGCATATTTTTCAAAAAATCACGACGCTTTTTATAAAGAATAATTAAAATAGCGAAAAAAAGTAAAAGCATGCATATCAAAGACATTTTTCAATGGAGTTTCATTGTGAATCTCAATTTCTCTAGTAAATGCATAAATATAATCCTAAAATATGTAGGAAAGAACTGGTATTGCTACATTTCGATTATTTTACACAGTTTTTAATTTCCAGGTGGAAATCAAAATGACCAAAATAATCGAAATATCAACATTTTCGGGAAAAATGATTTTTATTTTTAAAGTATTAGGATTTTATTGACCAATTCATCTGTGGTCATACATCCCCATGGTATCTATGATTGCTTTTGGGTTTTATCCTCTGGAGTCTTAAAATTAATGAAAAAAATCACAGTGTTTACAACTACCCCAGTTTACTACTGCCCCAGTTCCCCCTATGGGTATTCAACGGGCAATAAAAATTCTAAAACAGTTTACTGGCCCCTTGGAATAATATTTCAAAGAGAAAACACGATAAAAATGGCCCAAACATCCCAGGTCTCCTCTACTTGATTTTATCTGTCCGCAAGAAAAATGTTAGAGCTCTGTTTTTAGTCGAAATATTAATTCTTACTCTTTCAGAAAGAAATAAATCAATAGCACTTGACAAAAAAGACAATTATTCTATATAAGACTACTACTATATAAGACATTCTTATATAGTTTTATAAGAATGTGTTGGCCTTAGATATTGTAAACGCAGCGTATACTTATATTTTCTTGATATTTCCGACGATTTGAAAAGCTTTTTTTTTTAAAGAAATACACAGAATGACGTAATATACATATTTAAATAGGGCTATTTAGCCAAAATATATATTTTTTTTTTCGTAAAAGCAAATTAAATACATCCTTAGTTCCGGAAAAAGTCGTACGTTTTAGATATATTTCAGATTGAGGGACAATATTAAGGAAAATGTTTACGTGAAGGGCGATTTATACATAAGGTATATACCAGTAAAAAAAATATTCACTGAAACCATTCCTTTATACCCAATTTTTCCCAAACGTACCACTTTTTTCGGAACAAAATATACTGTGTAAAGAAGGACGAATCCACAGAGAAACTAAACGCTTTTTCTGGAAACTGGGAACTGAAGCCTTTTTGTTGGTTGGCATTACCTTCTTCAGTCTCAAATAAAATGTTTTTCGCGTAAAAAAGTTTGCGCGCAAAAATAGAGCTTGCGCGCAAGAAAAGAAATTGCGCGCAAACAGTGAATCTTGCGCGCAAAAGTCGAAAAATTTTCCCTCCAATCCCTCCCTCACCCCTGCGCGCAGCGCGCAAGATTACTCCGCGCGCAGATCCCTAATCCCGGCATTATGCACATTTTCAGGATCGAAAAAAAACGCGCGAAATGGCATTACGCATCGAGAAAATTTGCATACCCGCAGGGGATTTCTTTTTGAATAAATCGACCGTAGAACGAATTTCGCGCGGAGTAAAACTAGTTCAAACAAATAGATTCAACTGTTTAATAGAAATGCATTAGCAAACAGTACTCTTTGGTCAGATTTCTTCAATAAATGGTTAGAACATTTAAAAAATTTACCTTAATAAAAGAAATTAAAGTTTTATTCTAAAAAAGTAGCAAAATGTTTTCATATTTCCCGCGTCGCAATATAGTATACATTCAGGCATATTTCAAAAATGATTTCATAAATTCACTCCCAATGGTAGGCAAACTTTCATAATTGTATGTGCATAATTCCGTCAGGTGCATAATCCCGAAAGACTGAACCCTTTTACGACGAGACACTTTTTACGGACTGAAAATTAACAATAAAAATTAAACTGGGAAACATAATCAATGATAAGTCTTACATCTAACCTTAGAAAGTCCAACAGAGTCTGATTCGATGTATTTTGTGCTTCTATGAACAATAGGGATAAAAAGAGCCCAAAAATTTAAGTAATTTTTCTGACAATACCAATGAATAATATTTTTCCCTTTAATGAAAAATATTACGTATGAGTAATGTAGTTTTAATTGCCAAAAGGGTTTTGCTTAAAAAAAATTGAAAGTATAAAAAATAAATAAAATCATTTATGAATTTGAGAATTTAATTTAATTTTCGGTCGAAGTTCGGACTTCCGAAAAATGCGATGGAGGGAAATGACACCTTGAATGAAGCGCGCCAATTTATAACAAGTGGACCAAACTTTGTATCATAAATTAGCTTTGCCACGTAAAAACCGTGGGAAATTTTTCTCGCACGCGAAAAATAATGTGGCGGCGGCGCGAATAATGGCCTTCTCGCGTCGCGCGCATTTGCTCCATTTCGCTTCGCGTAGGGCTCTAACGGCTCTAAACATAAAAACGAATTATAGTCTTTTAATAATATTTGTATGAGGAAAATTATTGGAGCCTTTTTCGAATAAAACTCTAACTAAATAAATATATTTAGGTTTGGCAAGAAAAAATCGCACTGGGGAGAAATGGGAACAATGAAAGAAGACCATCCGTAAATATCAAGTTATAGGTCAAAGACCGGAAGATGATATCTCGGCATCTGTTCCAAAACCATGGCTTCAGAAAAAATAAGGTATGTTAGTGATACATAAATTAATTTAGAATACTCTACCGATTCACTACCGATTAGGATTGGTGTAGCCGTGTTTGAAAATTTAGGACCTCTCAAAAAAATCAAATTCTATCAAATCAATTAAAAAAGGTTCTTTATAGCCTCTACACACTAGAGAAATTTATGTTCATATTGATGCAAATTCCCTACGCTCGTGCAGGATAAATTCTTCAATATGGAAATAAAAGACGCCAGAGATGGGACTAGGCCCATTTTGTAGGAATTGGTGTATGACTTAAAAATTACCGAGACCCAAGTCAAAAAGCACTGTCAATCCTTGGGAAATTAACGATATCCTTTTGACATTTTATTTATCGACAACGGCTTAACCGATCTTAATGAAATTCGGATCAAAGTCAATGTATGACTTAGTCATTAAATAAATATTTTTAGATTTTCCCTCTGACGGTTCCATCTGATAGCTCCCATACAATCTATAACCATGTTATAAGCCATCGCACATTACAGAGCAACAAAACGAAAACTTTTTTCGTTTAATGGCAAATCACAGGTATTTTCGGAGTCCTTAGTGTATCTTGAACATATCACCCGAAGAAACTTATATAGTCCATCACGTCAACTTTTTCAAATATCTTAAAGTACGAGTTCTTAAGAAATGAATAGAACTATTTTTGTGAAATTTGTTTATTTTTAAATAACGGTATATCGTAAGTTGTCGGTGCAAAATACCGTTTTCTAAAAGAGAAGTGAACTCAAAGAACATTTTCCTAAAAGAAACCGTATCCCTACCCCCCTCCTCCTTTCTTGTATCCAGATTTTCCTCAAATATTCTTAAATTCTTAATATTCTTTCGTCGTCTTTAGAGAAATATTCTCATTAAAAAAAGGAGCTAAGATTGCTGAAGTTCATAGGGTTGTAAAGGTGCCGTTACCAAAAGAAATTTAACAAAGATTCTGAGTATAATTAATTAAATAATTAAAACATTTTTTTCTCTGAATTTCTTACTCAAAGTATTTAAGTAACGGTATCTTTTAGAACTCTGCGATCTTTAGATATTCTAACTCTTTCTCCAAGAAGAATATTACTGCACAAGAGACATTTCGCTATATACAATCCTTTTTTTTATGAATTTGAAGGATGTTTAAAGATTTATGAGGAAGATCTGGAAAATTGCAGGGAAAATGAAGAGATGAAGATATATAATAGTATGTTCCATGAAAATTTTCTTTGAGTCCTGTTTTACAAATTATTCTAATTTATAAACCGTTATTGTATAAAATGAGTTTTGCAAAAAAAATTATTACAATTATTCTTATACATGTTTTATTGTCTAGTGCAGAGGTGTGCAAGAAACCGTTGAAACCGAATTAACGTCAAATGAAACATGTACGTCAATGGTCAAAACGCTACTATAACAAACTTATTTTGACGTTAATTCGGTTTCAACGGTTTCTTGCACACCTCTGGTCTAGTGCTTTTCCTACATACTTTTGGGGTTGGTCCCGGAACCTTTGCCAATAACTATTCGCCTCATTTGTGGCGAAAGGTTGGACCGTTTTGCCCATTGTCCTTTCTCTAGTGCGTGCGTAGAGGTCATTAGAGTAGTGGTTAGTAGTGGTTAAACGTTGGCATGAAATATTTATCTGACCTACATCCAAACATATTTAAAGATGAAAAAAAATCGTTGAACCTATTTTCAAAAACATTCAAAAAACAAGTTTTTTGTTTGTGGAATGAAAGAAATAGTAATAAAAAAGACCGTCCAAGTTCCAAGATAATATTTTCTAATGGGAGGTCACCAAAGATCAAAAACTGAAAGTTGATATCTCTTATCGGTTCAACTCTATCTTTTAAATTTACATTTTACAAAGGTTTTCAAAACGTTTTTTTTGGCCTTTTTAAAAATAGACAAAAGCAATGGTACACTGTTAGTCATATTTTTTTTAAAATATTAACAATGCAAAATTCGACCTGATTTGCTCTTAAAGATAAAAAAAAGAAATTGAGACACTTGAAGTCTTGACGGTCTTGGCTAAAAACTTACTGAAAACGATACTATTTTAACGTAATTAAAAGATAGATGGTAGTGGGTTATTTTATGGCTTTTATGCTCATTAAACACAGAAGTAAGCTGTAATAGAATAATCGTTTTATGATGCACATGTCGTGAGTTCAAATTATCTCTTAAATCATTAGTTTAAAACCTAAAAATATTTATGTACATGCTGAAAGACCCACAGACCGAATTTTATTGCAAAATAATGAAGAAATGTTTAATGCTAATTTACATTTAAAGCTTAAAAATTTACCTCAGAAATCAGCAGATTGATTTCCTCGTCGTGGTTTTTTTAATCTTACATAAGCATTAATAATGATGAATTTAAATTTATTTGTTCCGTACGGAAATAAAAAAATAATAAACAAGCAATTATTTATTGAATACTTTAATCAATTACTTCCCATTTGCTTCATTTGACCCATTTATTGTTACACCGCATCGCCTTAAAATTTATTAATGTGCCATCAGCATTTTAAAGAGGAAAATCACACGAAAATTTATGGCAGGAACAGTGTGAAAAAACCTCATTGATACCATAAATCCCATATAAAAGATGAATAGAGTATCTGATGATTGGTGGGAAGGAAGTCTGGGAACAGAATACAGTGGGACCTCGATAGAGTCAACTAATTATTTCCAGGCCTGTTGACTCTATTGGAGTCCGAAAAAAATTAATTAAAATGTGTTATTTTGATAGAAAGGTGTATTATTTTATATTTGTTCTAGATCACATAATTAACCCATAAATTCTACACCCTTTGGCTCAAAAAAGTCATATGTATGGGTAAAAGTCGGAGATTAAGGAGTTATTTTATGGAATGTTTTTATTATTAGTAAATAATAAAAACATGTAGTAATATTGAGGACCAGCCACGATGTTAAGATAAGGAAATGGTATCATAAGAAGAGCTCCAGTAGATTATTGAAAATTCTGATGTAAATAACATTATTAACTAGAATTTCCTTTAAACTGTTAGTGTATAAAAGAAGAGATTGAAAGTTCTTTTCATTATGCCATGGTTCTAAACTCCACAAAAAGAGCAATAAGGGCAGAATCACATTGACAGTAAAATGCTCACCGTCACCGTCAAAGCCCTCACCGTATTTCGTTGATTTACGCATTTTCATTGTAATTTTTACTCAAATTCTCAATTAACGTGTTGCATTATCTCATACTCGGTGGCACTAGGTGAAAATAGTATAAGAAAATTGAAGAAATAAAACGAAAATGCGATAAACGGTGAGCAAAAAAAACTGTACGAAAAACTGTAGCAAAAAAATCCTACAGTTTTTTTTGCTCACCGTTTATCGCATTTTCGCTTTATTTCTTCAATTTTCTTATACTATTTTCACCTAGTGCCACCGAGTATGAGATAAGGCAATACGGTAATTGAGAATTTGCGTAAGAATTGCAATGAAAATGCGTAAATCAACGAAATACGGTGAGGGCTTTGACGGTGACGGTGAGCATTTTACTGTCAATGTGATTCTGCCCTAAAACCAATTTTTCTCATTTTATTCATGTTCTGTAATATTGGTAGCGCTAAATGGTTAGATATATGGACTTGAAGTCTTCAGATGACCCCCTAATAAATCAACCTCAGGATTATTAATATGACAGTAATTTCCTCCCTACTCTCCCTGTTGGAAACGCGAGCGCCAACTGGCGGAAATATTTGAAAATTATGTAGTAAGCCCTTCCGGCACATTTGTCAGTCTTTTTGTGAAAAGCGTGGCGTGACGTGCAGTTGTGTAATTCTTTTGGGAAAGGAATTTGCGTAAGTTAGGATATTTTCTCATGTTAAAAACATATGTAATTTATTGGTATTGCATAGGTTTGGCTGAACTCCTTGGGAGATGATCAAGCTAAGTCCTGAGTAAGGATAAAGAGTTTTATAACTTGGTAGGTTGAAAGAGAAAAATTAGAGAAATTCAATATGGCGATAGTATGAAAATTATTAAATTACAGGTTGTAAACTCGTGAAATAGCTTGAGGTTGATGGAAGCAAACGGAGGCCGTTTGTGTTAAAGTAAGAATTGAATTATCTTGTTTAAGGAAGTGAATTGAAATGTAGGTTATATTTTAGGAACCATCAACACACATGCAAACAAACACAATTATTTATTGAAATAATTAGCCAATCAGTTACCGCCATAATTAATCAAGTCCTTGCAGTCAAGTCCTACGCGTGAATTCAGTTGATAAAAATAAATACAGTCCACTATCTCTTAATTTGTTTGACCCAGGGGACTCGGTCCCCAACACTCCCCTTCATCTCTAAGATCGTTTTTTTTTTTGTGATTACAGGAAATCATGTCCCACTGGTTTTTCGGAAGATTATGGGGAAAGATGGTGGTAATCAAGGTCGTATTAATAATCTTCCAGGTCGTAAAAAGACTCAAAGTCAAAATCTTTAATCATTCAGCAGACTTTTATCTAAAATTTACAAAAGAAGGACGTTTTAACCGTTTTTTTGCTGACCAATTTTAATTTTCTGTCGCTTATTTTGTTTTTGATCAAAATTTTTTAAATTAAAAATGTAACTTAAAATTAATTTACACGTTTTCTTTAGAAGGGTAATTTTTATGATCGTTTATCATGTACATTTTTTTTTAAACAAATAAGTTCTTTGAAAAGTTTGAATAAATTTAGAAAAAGTTTCTTCACTATGTTGTAATAGGGCTTAATCGAAAAATCTTAAGACAATAGAGAAAAGACAAGATAATCTTCAATCGGTCAAAATGCTTAAAATCACGAAAAGAAAAATACTTTGTTGAAAACTTATTTCCATGGTTAATATAGAAATTTTATCATAATATTACCATTACCATGTACATAAATATTTTTCTTTTATTAAAAACGTTACATTAATACACCAAAACACTGATTTTAATTTCAAAAAAATCATAATAAAATCATATAATACTATTAGTCCAATAATAAAGGAAAAGTTGACTCTATCGGAGTCAATTTGGGGCGAAGTTGACCCTATCGGAGTCCGTAGAGTAAAAAAAATAGGGTAAAGTGGTACAAGTTGGACAGTGGTACAATTTGGACAGGGCTTTTTGTCTTGATAAATTTAGTACTTCATTTTTATTTGTATATTTTTAATGCTTTAGTTTTATAATTTGGTTCCTTTTGCTTAAAAACAAATTTTGTACTGTATTTATCAAGAAAAAAAAAACATGTCCAACTTGTACCGGCAAATTGTCCAACTTGTAACACTAATTCCAAATTATATCACTTTACCCTAGCTGTTGACTCTATTGGAGATTGACTCTATCGGGGGTTGACGCTATCGAGGTCCTACTGTATTTTTTTTACACGACTTTAGCTTGCAATATATCTTGTCATTTGGTTATTTTTTGCGTTTTTCGCGAAGACTGACACATAGAATTGCGTGAATTGAGGTGTGAAATGAAATGGAAATACCTATGAGCTTTTAATTGATGCAATTGAGATGGTATTTGAGTAATCTCGAAAGAGAGAGAGATAGATGCGCCTCAGAGTCTTGTAATTCATTCACGTGAGTGCATTGAGGGTGAAAATGAAAATATCATCTAGAGATTTTCTCTCAATTCGCGTGATTGAGCATATTTTCTCGTGCGAAGAAAAGGGAATTTTGCGCGCCAAAAATTTGAGCACGTGATTGATAGTAGAGAAAACGTGAATTAGAAAATAGATAAAACGGATAAAACTCTCGATTTTATACATTAATTAGGCCAATATTGAAAGATGATGGAATTCGTAATTAAATATTTTTTTTATTTTGTATCTTTTTTTCAGCATTTTCTCATATCACATTTACACAAGTTTCTACATTTTTTTTTCAATCGATACATTTCAATTTTTCACCTTTCTTCCTAACATTCTATCAGTTTTTTTTTTGGTTTGTTTTTGGGAAAATCGAAAAAATATTCTCCCAAAATGGTTTTTTTCTATTTTCAAATCCTTCCTATCCTCAATGAGACCCATCTTTATGTGGAATTGAACGGTTAGAAAAGAAGAGTTTTTTTGTGTAGCGTTGTTATGCTGGAGAGTGTCTTCTGTTTTTTTTTTTTTAAATTATAAAACTACTAAAAAATAAAAATATCTAAACATGTAGCGCGTTGCATTTGTGGCAGTCTCTCGCGGTCTCTCATTAGTCCAATTCACTAAATCGCGATTCTGTGGGTTTTTTTTTACTGTTGCACTCACTACTCGTGCGCTAGGGAGAAACCCGTGGCTTCGGGCGAGACGCCGTGGAAGTCGTCAAATTGGTGTAGGTGCAATAGGTGCATCGGTTGGTAGCCGACGTCGTAGTTGGGTACATTCTCACTGGCAGAGAAGGCCATAGGGTCAGCCTGGCTGCTGGGATCTGGCACGTTTATCTGGAATCCCGTGGCCTCTTGGGGCGGTGCCACGGCTACCGTGTACTGCTGATTCAGGTCAGTGGCTGATGTGGCTGAATCTGCCAGTGAAACAGGCTGGATTCTAGCCTCAGGATTACTGTAGAAACTATCCTGTTTCTGATATTCATTCTGGTAGTCACTGTGGTATGGAGGCACGGGATAGGCTGACTCAACACTGTAGATGTGCTCGGGTGGCTGTTCCTGCTGCGTCGGCGGGTGACTGTACTGTGTGTAGGTGTGTTCAGTGCCATACGGTGCTTGATCATGGTCCGACTGCGTTGTGTAGTAGGTGTAGCTGGGTGGCTGGTCCTGGTAGTCGGTGCTGGTGGTTGGCTTGTACGAGGTGTCCTTAATATAAGACTCTTTTGGGTATGATTCTTTTGGATAGGGATCCTTTAGATACGTGTCCCTATGGTACGTACTCTTGTAGTGTGGTGTATAGTCCTTTGGCGGCTGTGAGTAGTCCTTTGGTGGCTGTGAGTAGTCCTTCACTTTCACCTCAACCTTCTTCTCGACTGGATAGGGCTGCGGGATGTAGACTTTCACGGGAACCTTGACTGGATAGGGAACTGGTACCTTCTTCTCAACCTCCACCTTGACGGGGAACGGAACAGGAACCTTCACCTTCCTCTCCACTTTTACGGGCACCTTAATCTTTCGTTCAATGGGCACAGGGACGGGCTTGTGAACGGGAACGGGTACTTTCACCTCAACTGGCACATGGATGTGCTTCACCACGGGATAGGGCTTAGGAATGGGTATCTGAACCACCTTTTCTACAATTTTCTCTACGGGATAGGGCTTTGGGACGTGTACGAGCTTCTCCACGGGATAGGGTACCTTAACTTCAACTGGTACCCTCTTCTCCTTCTCAATAATCTTGGGCACATGCACAATCTTCTCGACGATCTTCTCAAAGGGAACGGGTTTCTCGATAATCTTGGGCACGGGCACATGTACCACCTTCTCCACGATCTTTTCTACGGGTACGGGCTTGGGCACATGGACAATTTTCTCCACAGGTACGTGCACTACCTTCTCCACTAGTTTCTCAACGGGATAGGGTTTGGGTACGTGCACCAGCTTCTCCACGGGTACATGAACCAATTTTTCAACTGGTATCTCAACGGGGACCTTCTTCACCACCGTCTTCACGTGATTGTGATGATGGTGATGATGATGGTGTTTGATCTTGATCTTTTCCCGGGGCTCTTCCTTTCTGCTTTCCTGGGAATCTGTGTCAGCAGCACTTATGATCTCGTATTTGGTCTGGGGAAAATGTGCCAGTTGCTCAACATGCCGGCTGACAAGCTCCTGTTCGGCCGGTAAGATGATCTCGTGAACTTCCTCTGAATGGGTGTGACTATCGATACGATGACTACCACCCTTTTTAGTGCTAGTGCTAGTGCTAGCTGATGCTATAGTTGGATTTGGTGCATTCTTGTGCTGTGACTTCTTTGGCGACTTTGCTGGTCCTTTGGCGCTCTTTTTGGGGCCACTGCTACTCGTCTCGACAATGTGAACAGTGACTCGTTTTCCACCACCTGGTAGGGACTTTTTCACCGGTTTCACTTTCCACTGCCTGTCGACATGGTGTGAGGCTGAAGGCACTAGGTCCTCCTGCACATTGGACTCTGACCCCTCGAGATCACCCGCACTCGCTAACTCATCTGCACTTTCGATCTGTTTTTGACCATCCTCCACGGACGCAGCGATCGTCGCAGCTGATAGAACTAAGAGGAAGAGTCCCTGCAAAATGGGGTGCGAAAAAAAGAAAACTTTAAATATTCTAAGTATATTGTGTCCTCATGCCCTATTCTGAATAAAAGGATTTGTTAAAAAAAGCGGTAAAAGTTTTGCACATTCAATAGAAAAAAAAGTAACCGCCACGGAAAAAGGATACCACTTCACAAATCATTTCATTCAGACTAGCAGTTCACTCTTCATTTTTTTTTCTGAAATAATCCACAGTCCTGAAAGGGTAATCCAGAATATCAAAGACCGAACCATTATCACCACTTGTCCATCACTATCACTTATCCTTACCGTAAACTTCATTTCGACCTGCTTAGCTCTAACGAAATAAGTTTACTGTTGAGATTCCTCGCGATGATCCCCCATTTATATAGCCTTATTGGTTGGCTAGGTACCTCTACTTTTGGGGGAGGTGTAAAATAATTAGCGATATAATTGACTTTCGCCTCACTCCGCTCCCAAACACGACCATAGTGCACTCAAGTGCAAGTCCATGGTTGCATGTGAAGTACTTTTTTGAAAAAAGAAACGGTGTCTGACTTTGCCATTGATCGGACGAAGAGAGCCTTCTACATTGGAACATCATCTTTTTGCTCAAAACTAGTATTGTTTTCATTTAGCTTTTTTTCGCAGCTTTGAGGAGAGCAACCACACATCTATACAGATAATCTATTATGAAAAATCATTGTAGTTAAAATGATGATAAAATATCTTATGACCGAGTAGTCATAAATGTATGCGTTCAACTCCCTATGTGAATCACCTTTCCGTTTTGTTGCATTTTCTTTTTGCGAGAGCAACAGCAGCAAAAAAAAAAGAAATATATTAGTTTTCCATTTTGTTTTCTTCACCAACATTAATTGAGACACGCCGCAATAATTATAAGCGCCCTTTCCAGCATGAAAGTGAAAAGAAGAAAAAAGCAAAAGACATCCACTTAAAGAGATGTTTTTGGCCAGAAACATGATTATGGCAAACAAGAAAGGGGTATCATCCGACTTATTGTTAGACTTACGAGATCATTGATCTCTCTGATCAGTGATCCTTCAGCTAAAAGAGTTTTAGCTCGGTTTCGGGTATTAATTTTACAATTTTATGGCTAAAGATTGATCAAAAATATTTGGTAAAAGTTTTAAAATATTATATTAGTCGCAATTGCAAGTCGAACTGTAAAAAAATACATGAATCAAGTTCAATCAAAGCTATATAAATCGTCTAGCCAAATAAAATTTGGGTTTAGCGTACAAATTTCCACTGTTTCATGTTGATCTTTATCGCGATCTATATCACAGCAACATATAAACAAACTAATAATAAATAAATAGTAATAAAATAAAAATTAGAAATAATCAATACAGGTAATCAAATGATAAATTGAAATTTTGAAGCTCTTAACATATATTTATTTCTCATTCATTTGAAAGGCTAATAAAGACACCTAAAAAAACCAACTAAAATAAAATACAAAATCAATGCCAAAATATTTTCGTATATGACTATAGAAAATCATGATTTTAAGACTAATCAATAATTATTTAAAAATTGTACAAAAATAAATTTTTAGATAGCCTATACTCAAATGAGAAGCTGGAAAAGATAGACTGAAGCCTTTTTATTAATTTAGGGAGAGATTCTGCTTTTTTTTTTCAAAATAAATGAATTACGATTACTTGACTAATTCACTACCGATTGAGACTGATATAGCCGGATAAGAAATGTCAAGAGCTTTCCAAAAATTCCGAATTCAACCAAATCGATTGAAAAATGAACCATCTAAAGCCATTTGACATTTGACCACCAATAAATTCAAAATGCAGATTTTTCGGTCATAGGTATGTTTGGACGAAATGTTCGCCTAGGCTACCTCTAATACCCGCGAAAATAAAAGAAATCTGTAATTTCGTTTTGGAAATACCCCAAAAAGCATGGTTTTGGAGGTGATGACCCAAACGGCAATTTTGAGGAAGATTACTGTGAGGGAAAAAGGAAGAAATCGTCTGGACTGGGGGTTACCGAAGACCGAGAGTTGATATTTTTTACCGTTTAGGCTCCAGTGCGATGACAAGTTGGAGTCATTTCTGGCTTATACAGGCCATATAGCTTAACTGCTCTCTTTTCTTATCAATTACGTTTTTTTGGAAAAAAATTAACTGAGTTATCAAAGACAAATTGCCTATTAGGTTCTCAAAAAGCAATAAAATTGCTCACTAATTTAATATTTTGAAACTTTCGTGAACAGGGCTAAACTTCTAGTCTGAAGACAGCTATACCTGACTAGAGATATGTATAAGGAGCCAGAGTTAAAAAATTTACCAACCTGTAATAACCCATTCTAATTAGGTTTTTAACCTCAACTTTTTTGATCGTTTTGCCAAGGATTTTCCTTTTTTTCCACCCTACCTTTTGGCCCTTACTTTTAAAGTATATTGGGCCGCGGTCCTAGATAGTTCTTACTCACAAATCCATATTATTTACTCTCATGTAATTGATAACTGCGGAAATCCTCTCCTTATTTCCAAAAAGGACTTTCCTATAACAGCTAAATATTCCCAGCTTATTATTTATTTTTAATATTTATATTGTGCATATTGATCAAATTTTACAATGTTGTACTCTAGGCTGTGAAGTTTCCAAAAAATGGAGCAATTTTCGTGTGACTTTAAAAGCACCGGTGATATAAGGGGGGGTTGGGGTTGTTACAGTTTACAAAATTCATAACACATCGTCTCTGGTTTTATTTGACCATATTAATAGTCTAGCTAGATAGTGTAAATGAAAGATCTCATAAAATACTACAACTTTCTAGAAGATTGGGATTTCATAAAGCTAACGATAGGGGCGCTAAAGTCATAAAAAAATGTTGTATAACACACATAAACTTACATACGTATATCTACTACCGCTGAACAGATCTTGATGACTCCTTTTTATATCTAGGGTCGAATGAACACGTTTTCGACAGGGAACCCCTATTGACACTTTTGTCAAAATGTCGAAATTTATCTAATGTATCTAATAAAATGTAAGGTAAATTAAGCTAATTCAAAACCTGCTCCAAATGGAAATTTTCGCTACTCCAAGTGGAAACGTCATTGTTTTCACGATAAATACAGTACTAAATTATTATATTTATATATTTTCTATACCTCAGTTTCATTATTTAGTTAATTTTGCTCTAAATAAAGCGAAAAGTCATTTATATTCACAAATTTTAATTTGTTAATTTCTCAGAAAAATTAAAAGTGTACCTTTTCACCATAGAATTTTTCATCGATCGACCAGGTTTTCCAATGAAAACACAATGAGGTGACTGTTGTTTATTCGTTTAGTTTAACATCTATGTCTTATTTCTGGCCAATTTTAGTTAAATTAATTGCCAATCTTTATTGTTAACGGTACGTAAAGTGTTCAAATG
Organism: Phlebotomus papatasi; assembly: GCF_024763615.1. Classification (NCBI taxonomy): domain Eukaryota; kingdom Metazoa; phylum Arthropoda; class Insecta; order Diptera; family Psychodidae; genus Phlebotomus; species Phlebotomus papatasi. The sequence goes on from NC_077224.1 coordinate 33,511,556, forward strand.
AAATAATTACCTATTTCGTGAACTAAAAGGGTTTTTTTGAAGTGTCTGCAAATGCTTTAATAGGAAACCCTGCAAATGATTTTTTGGAGAGATTTTCTTATAGTTTTAGATGGGAAGGAAGAAAAGACCAGGAATAAGAACTAATCTTGCACTCAGGAGCAACTCAACAAGGTTTTGGAAGCCTTTCATCGCGGTTTCACTTACACTGTTTGTCTCCAATTAGAAACTTTCCTTTGTCTCCATTTGGATTAATATGTTTTCTTGTATTTAAGAAGTTTTCAAATTATATCTAAAGAATTTTCACTAAATTTAAAGCGTTTGGAAATGTTTTTGAATTAGGACATTTACCATAAGTAATATGGTGTGGTTTCATTAATTTACGTTTTTCGATAAGGATAAGTGTTCAAATTTCGTATTCCAAATGGTAAAGAGTAGGGTGTCAATAGGTTCCAACACGAGTTCTTAAAGTGTCAATAGGTGTTACTTTCACCCCACATCAATACATTTTTTTTTTCTTAGAATAACTGTCGCTCCAACTCTGTCGTTTCAATGTTTTAAAAAATGATTTTTTTTTGTAATTACAATGTATAATTACGGAAATGCCCGTAAGATTCTTTTTTATGATAAAAAAGTGAATAAAGTCTTATAAGATAAATTCAATGTTTTATTTACGTGTGCCATCTTCATAGAACGGTCAGTGTTGATCCTTTTAAGCAGGATCAACTCTATGTAAAATTGCAGGCATTTTACTTAAGAAGAACTTTTTATAGAAGGGGTTTCTAGGCAGAGTATCCCTTTCATCATTCCCAGGTAATTGCACTGGAGAAGCAGTCTGAATAAGAACGGGAAAAAGAGACTAACCGCACTCTGCCTCTCTCATAGGTTTGTTCCTTACATAAGACCTAAGTTTTAGTCATATAGCGTAACTTTTTTAAATTTATTCGCAGGCTAGACTTTTAAAACAGTTTGGACTTAAGATTAAATATTAAAGGCAAAATGATCCTTTTGGATTTTGGAAAAAAAAACACTAAGGTATAATACAATGAGAAAAAAATACTATGAAGAAGTATAAGTCTTACACTATACTCCAGAGTTCTTTGTGTTTTTTGTTTGACTATCTAGAACAGCGAGGAAATCTCAAAATTATCAGTTAAGTTCTGATTCCAAATTATCCCATTGTACCCTACAATTACTTGTTGGTAGTTTCAGTTTTTCAAAAACTGAGGTAAATCTCCAGACTAATAACCATATAACGGTTAATCAATATGTTTGTTTAAGCTTTAATCATTAATTAATATAAAGCTAATATTAGTCTTGATTTTTGTTGGAACCTCCAGAGGGATGCAATTTCATAACAAAATTCGGATCTTACTCCCTTAATCTTTTAAGAATGAAATATTTTGTTTGCGTAATTTCAAGTTCTTTTTAATAAAGTTCTGAATCACTGACTTATAGACTGACAGATTTTTTGAGTGGCACAGAGAAGAAACATTTCCTAAAATTATTTGGAACTTTTTAAAGATCTCACTCTTCGAAAAGGTGTAAATAATAAACGATCATAACTTTAATGGCTCCGGCACACCTTTTAGATCAGGAAAATTTCATGAAGTCGAAATTTAAATCTCTTTCTTTCTCACATGTTTTGCTTAGGTCTATCTCACTATTTCGCACTCTTCTTCTTCCTTTAAACATCACAACAAATTCAATGTAGTTCAATCGAACTTGAAGAGCGAAAGAATGAGACAGACTTATGAAAAACACGTAAGAAAGAAGGGGATGTGAATTTTGGTTTCATGAAATTTTACCGATCTAAAAGGTGTGTGTGAGCCATAAGGTTTCAAGTTCAATACAAACGCTTTCGGCACATCTTTTAGATCAGGAAAATTTCATGAAATCGCAATTCACATCCTTTTCTTTCTCAAATTGTTTGCATAAGTCTATCCTACTCTTTCGCACTCTTTTTCTTCATTTGAACATCACACCGAGTTTAATTTAATTCAGTCCAATTTTGAGTTTGAAAGTGTAGGAGAGACTTATGAATATCTTTTCAGAAAGAAAGGAACGCGAATTTCGATTTAATGAAATTCTATCGATCTAAAATGTGTGCCATAAGCTTAAATTACCAAACTTGATTTCCTGCTGGCCTTGCTGACCAAATTTAAGTTTTTATGGCTTCGACATAGAGATTTTAAAATTTCAGAAATTTCACAGCAGTTGCCATCTACTTTAGGCGAAAATTCATGAAATTTCTTGAAATTTAACAACTCTACTTCGACATACCTTTTAGATCAGAAAAAATTCATACAATCAAAATTCACATTCCTTTCTCTCTCAAACGTATTGCATTAGCCTATTCCACTATTTGATTGAAAATTATATTGAACTAAATTAAATGTGTTGTGACATTTAAAAGAGGAATAGGTTGCAAAAGAGTGGGATAGACGCAAGACATTTGAGAACTAAATATTAAATCAGAACGAAATTAGTCAGTTTCTGATGGGAATTTAGTCTAATCATTATTTTGATTATAAATACGTTAAGCCCTTTCTCGGCTTAAATCGTAAGTGCATCTAGCATATTTCTGCTTTCCAAAAATCAAATATCAAAAAATGATTGAAGTTGTTGAAATAATTCCAAAGCTATGGTACTTTTTTTTACGTATTTAAACAACATTAAACAACTTTAACAGAAAAAAATGTTGTCATGTCGTTACACTTGATTGGGTCAGGCCATTAACACAATATTCATATTAAACTTTGGGATAAACTAATAAATCGCTATTTCAAATTTTAAATATGAATTAAATCAAATTTTGAATACGATCCAACAAACCTTTTAGCCATAAAACACTGTAGGTATTTACCAAAGAAAATACTCCTGGAACGTTGTTTGCAAGTTCACATAATTGCAAAGTTGAGTGTGTCCAAAATCGCAAGAAATTTCGATCGATGATTTTTTTTGCTGCGTTTCCCAAAGTGCAATAGAATTCCTCACGCATTTGCACTTTCTCGTTCATTGAGTTGAAAATACCAATGATTTGAATATCGCCAGCAGAAAAAGTTAAAATCCGGCATACGATTGAAACAAATCAATGTTGAATAATTAAATAATTTATTCGAAAAAAAAGTTTATAAGTTTGTAAATTATGTTTTTCTGTTTTTCTTTTTTTTTTCTTTTTGAAGGAAAAATTAAATTAATTCAAAAGACTATTTATGGCATACTTCATGACTTTACATTATGACTAGGGAGCTAAAAGAGATACATAGCATAATTCAGAAAATATTCTTTTTTTTTTACAAAGAGCAATTAATGGCACAAAAAAAGAGAGTGTAGATTTGTTTTCTGTGAGTATAAAATGTAGCTTTTAGCGACAATTCCTTCTTCCTTTGCACAAAAAAAAGTAATAATAAAAAATGAAAATTCTCTGAGATTTGAAACTTTCGCTATCACTATGCAATAATTCATAATAAAAATTGTAAATATTACACACCTTTTTGTTCATCAGCTCAGATTTTTTTTTGTACACATTGGTACACACATACACCAAGATTATAATGAGGTTTTTCACTTTGCCAATTTAACGCTCATTTGATCTTGTGTTTTCGCTCAAAAGAGAGGTATTTTCTTGCATTCCACGCAAGAAAATAGCTCCATCATGGGGAGAAGAATAGCTTTGATTTAAATGCCTTTAAATCGTAGTGAAAGAGAGTTGACCGAATCATTTCGACGAAGGATAGTAGTAGAGGACGGTATTTCCAGGCAATTGCCATCGGGACGCCTGCAGCTCAATCAGCTGCAGAAGTGTCCGACGGATTGCTGGAGACGAGGAGGCTGAATTTAAGAAGGCATCGCGTACTGATGCTAGCAGAGACTCAAGTTGAGGTGCCAAATGCATCTCCAGGTCCCGCCCAATGCAGGTCAACACGTAAAACAGGCACTCGATCTGCAAGAAACCAACTCATTGATAAAAAAACACTATTGAAGAATTACTAAAAAAAAAAGATCGCTGACCTCTGAGAGAGATCTTATTGGTGGACGCACAGCGTCTTCGCAGCACTTGGACAGAAGCGTGAGCAGGACAAGAGTGGGTGGAACTCCATCGCACTGGGTGCGTAATTGAAGCTGTCGTCTCTTCATCTGACAGAACATCTCAGTAAGAAAAGCCATGAAAGCAGTAAAACGCGGCCGAGAATTGTTCCTTGAATTTGGAGCAGGTCCCAAAATCTAAAGAAAACACCCAAAGATTTATAAAAGGGACAGATAATCCTAACCGGCTTATGTAGGTGAGATTCTTAATGTGAGCTAACTCGGAATGCATGCAAATTCGATTTAGAGCTGAAGTTGGGGTACGCCATTCAGTTATCTTGAACCAAATTCGTGAAATTATACAAATTTTGTATTTAAACCAAAATATCAAGGATTTGGATGAACTGGCACAAAAGTAATATATGGGTGAAATGTAGACCAGAATGTTCTCTATAATTTTTCCCATAGAACATGATCTCATCGATTACTCAGAAGTCAAGATAAGCGAGGTTTTTTGTTTCTTAACTCGTTTTTTCATCCATCAGAGTGCCCCAAGTAGTCATTTGTTGAACTTCAACTATATCAAAGAATTGTTGTATTTTGTGAGACTTTCCATTTAAAACCCTATTTTAAGTGTCTTGGTCGAGAAGAAGTAGTCAAATTGGCATCTGAGTGGTTTCAAAGCGTTATTATGGGAAAAATCAATTTTTTCACACTTAAACGACAAAATAGGACAGATCGCATTATCTGATCGGAAAATGATGTATGGACGAAATATAGATATAGAGACAAATGTTCTCTACAATTATGTAGAAGTAATCATCAAAATCGGTTCAGCGACAGTCGAGATAATTGAGGTTATGTGATATTGAAATTCGTTTTTTGACTGTGGCGCCCCTGGTGTTGGTCCCACGAAGTTCAAATGTTCTAGAAAGTTGTAGTATTTGGTGAGATCTTTCGTTTAAGCCCTCATTCATCAAAATCGGTCACATAGAACCGGAGATATGATTTTTTGAATTTTGTGAACTTTGACCCCTCATATCTCCGGTTCTATTGAAACCACAGCGCACATACGCACCATTTTGGAAACGTCCTAGACTGGACTACAACATACTAAAATTTCATTAACTTGCACAATGCCGTTTTTGAGAAAAGTGACTTTGAATTTCGATGAATTTTGACGCTATCACAGCGCCACCTGTAGTGACTTTTTGAACTTCCATCTGAAAGTGCTCATCGAGACGAAACCAAAAAGGTAAAATTTATGTCGATATGTTAATTAGAACCGGAGATAGAGGCCGGTCAATGTTCGAACTTTGACCCCTTATAGCTCGGGTCAGGGGTTATGGATAGACTTAAGGTTTTTTTTGTTTGATAGGTATAATCAGCGGCTACAACATACTAAAATTTCAGCCCGATTGCATAAGGAATTGTTGAGTTATTTAACTTTTAAGATTTAAAAATTTTCTTTTTAATAATAGCGCCCCTAGCGGTGGTTTTATGAACTTGCGATGTTAGAAGAGGAAGTGGCATTTCACGAGGGCTTTCCAAAAAGCCCTCATTTTTTAAATTCTGACAATTAGAACCGGAGTTATGGCCATTTTAAGAAAATTTTTTTGGACCCTTATAGCTCGGGTCAGGGGGGTCGGGGGACCTTAAGTTTGGTATTGATGGAAAGCTCTAAGGCCCAGCTATAACATACTAAAATTTGAGCCCGCTC